>NC_056732.1:574255484-574347984 GCF_019279795.1 Protopterus annectens
CAAACAACTTCACTTTGTTAATAAAATCATTATATGAAAAATCATTGGCTTATATAAAACTGTGATCTTGTCTGTCTAAATCTATTAAAATAACTAAGGGCACAAAACAAGGCTGTCCTCTTTCTCTGTTATTGTTTGCGCTAGTCATTGAACCCTTAGCAAATAATATACGTATGGATAAAAATATTGAAGGAATACAACTAGACAACAGCCTAGAGCTTAAAATTCAACTTTTTGCTGATGATATTTTAATTATCTTAAAAAATAATAATAGCAGTTTAAAAGCATTATGGGACTCAATTCAAAACTTTCAAAACTTTTCAAGTCTTAAATTTAATGAGAACAAAACAAATATACTGCTTATAATTACTAATAAAAAAGATCTAAATAAAATATACCATAAATATATCTCTACCAATAATATAATTAAGTACTTGGGCATTATAATAACTAACAACCTAGATACTACAATTGAAACAAATTATAAAGAGACCTTAAATAATATTAAAAATCTAATACAAAGATGGAATAAATTCTTCTTTTCAATGGAAGAAAGGCTTTATATAATTAAAATGATCATATTTCCAAAAATTCTTTATGTCATACAAGCTTGTTCTTTGCCACCAGCTAAATTGCACCTAAAACAATTAAATGATTTAATGGTAAGATTCCTATGGTATCCAAAAAAAACAAGGATAGCTATGAAGTATCATCTAGATGATTGGGATATAGGTGGCATGGGTTTACCAGACATAGAAATATATTTGCATTCATCCATTATTAAAACAATATCATTATGGCTAAATACAAAATATACATCAAAATGGAAGCTAGTTCATGAGAGACTCTGGTTAAAATCAGGATTTGTAGTAGCAAATAAGTAAACAGATTTCATACCAAATAATTTTCTATGGCTGATGAAGGAATATATGATGATACATAAGAATAAAAATATAAGTTCCAAATACATTACTTATACATTAAAAAGTTTCCAAAATCTTATTAATAGCAATCCTGATATTAAAGCATGGTCATTTCTTTTATATACAGTAGCGTACACACAAGGTAATATAATAACATTTAATATGGAAGTAGTCAACATGCTTAAAGAAAAGGGATTAATATATTGGCATCAATTGCTAAACTCTGGAAAACCTCTGACAATAGACCAGATTAAACAGAAATTAAATATGGAAGATAGTTCGTGGTTACATGTACAAGAATTAAGACAGTATATATTAAGCAAACAAGAAACAATGCAACCATCAATAAGACAAAATGTTCCTAACCTTATAAAACATATAATATTACTAACGAATCAACCCATTACTGGAAAGGGATACTTATCATCTATTTATAAAACAAACAAAAAATAAAAATGCATAATAATGACAAAATATGGAATTATTATAGATCAGTTACTGGACATGTGCCAAATGACAGAGATAAAAAACTAATTCTTCTCTCTCCAAAGCAGACATCACTTTCATTACATTGGAGACTTTTTACATGGCAATTCATACACAGATCTTATGTAACCCCTCATAAAATGGAACTTATGTTTAAGAAAAATATTGGCTGCTGGAGATGTGATTTATCAATAAAAGCAGACTGGCAACATATGTTCTAAGAATGCCATTTGATTAAACCATATTGGGATAAAATAAATTATTTTCTGCAAATGCTATTCAATGATAAATTCCAGATTTCCAAATCTATTATTTTGTTTAATGTACCTGTACCCGACTGTGTGCCAAGAACAAAATATGTAATCTTATGGACTCTCCTAGCTATTGCAAGGAAGAACATTACATCAAACTGGAAATCCAAAGCTTCTCCAACTTTTAAGCAATTCATGAATATGGTGTCAGCAGTATCGCAATTGGAAATGAACACTATTAAAGGAAGAACTTAAAGAACTACATCATTATACGTAGCATGGCAAAAAGTAACTGAAATACTGGAGAATAATGACTGCAGCAGATTATAATCAGGAAACAATTGTATAGAAAGTCAATTATATGTCAGCAATAGACACCCTTGTAAATGCTTTATTTTGGTTTTAATGTTTGATATCTGTTTAGAGGTTTTAGCTTACTTTTTTAAATAATTTGTAAATACTTCATTGTCATAAATAACCTGCATTCATGTTTTCTTGTTTTTGGAAATGAATAAAAATATTTAAAAAAAAAAGAAGAATGCCCATGTCCATTAGGCTGGCCAGACGATGGGAAACTGCTGTTCTTGATAGTAGGTTCTTACTGTATGTTTTATTAGGAAAGGGAGTGGGTTAATTTGACAGGACTTTGCTAGTAACTCTGAGACTACAAGAGAGATCTATACTTTGTGTAGGCTAAGGTTGATAAATAAGGCAATGCTGTTCAGTGTGAAACTACTGAGTTGCTCCTAGAACAGCAGAAAAGCTTGGAAGGGTTTCTTTGACAGCTGTTTAGGAAAAAACTGAGCTTCAAGGCTTTTGCTTCTATACAGGGCACTGCTAACCACTGCTGTGCGAAGAGCAACACCATGCAAACATGAGGCTTAAATATGAGCAAAGAAAAACAAGTTTTAAGCTAACTACTAATCAGGAAAGCACACAGTAAGCCTTCCACCAGTAATTCCCAACATAGACAGTCTAGAACAGCACACATCTGCCACAAGAGTGCAGAGCAAAAACTTCTCAATCTAGAATAGCTGGTTTGAAGCCTAAGTATAACAAGACCATACAAACTACCTACAACAGTCATACAACCATCAGATGCAATGTAATACAGTGCAATTAACTACTTAAAGCAGTAGTAGACAGTACAGTTTGTTATATAAAGTACAGAAAAAAACAACAAATAACTCAAGAAACTGTTAAAATACAGTCACAATCTAAGAGAAGTGAAAAAAATACTTATTTTTGTTTTTTTCAGTAATGGATTGCTCCAGGTGAAAGCAAATGTTCAACAATCTGTAGCAAAGTCACCAAATGATGAGCAGCTCTGAGTACCCTAACAAAAGTAAACATAACTAAAACCCAACTAAAAAGTAACCAAAATACAGTAGCAATAACCAACATCTGTGCTGTAAGTTAATGCAGGATTTACTCTTTGTGCTTCTGTTATACAACTCTGGCTATGCTATTCCTAGCAGCCATAAATAACAACTGCACTTCTACCATTGATAACTGCTTAAATAATACAGACACCAGGGGATTCACATCAGGAGTTATTTTATATATATAAACCAAGAGTAAAAGCTGCAAGGAAAACCCAGACAAGCTATAGCTTTCACTGTGTGGTACCTTAAACCTCCTGTAGTGAAGGCCCATGGGATATATACAAATGACCCCTTCATGACTAACTGTTTCAGCTACATGGCTTCTGAATGTCCATGACTTTTTTATGTTTTAAGTCTTAATGGTTACATTCAGGCTAATAAAGCTAAAGCCCACTAGCCATGGATGTACGTTTCTGCCTTTTTATTGACCTCATCAGCACAGCATAAGTGGATAGTTTGGCGGTACTTCAGAGGCACATATTGTGCAGGTACTTCAATCTTTATAGGCATCAGCTGGATTTGAAGAAATCGTGCCTCTAAAATATAGCCAAATGATTCACTTATGGGCCTCTACTACAGGAGGTTTAAGGCATCACACACTGAAAACTTTAACTTGTCTAGATTTTCATTGCAGTGCACTCACACGCGCACACACACACACACACACACACACACACACACACACACACACACACACACACACACACACAGACACTTTCATTCTTTTTTCTGATATTTAGTACATGCATTGCATTTTTCCTAGTGCATTATTGCCATAATATCAGTTTTACCTCTCAACTGTGCAGAATGTCCAGATTTTTGGCCTGTTCCTCTATTTTCCTGGCAAATCACTGGGATGATCTCAGGATTGTAATCAGTAAATAATGACATACATTTGAGTTTCAGACTTCAAATCCATCAGAAAATGTATATTAAAACAAATCATGTAACTCTAGCAACTTTCTAATTTTATAAAAGCAATATTTAAAATATGTCCCTATTTGTACCCCCATTTTGAAAAACTTTGTACAGATTTTTTGCATTCAGAGGTTGAGAGGTTTCCCACTATGTATGCCAAAAAATATTAAATTCACTGCTGTTCTTTGTATACTCTAAAAATACGACTTCAATGTACAGGGTTAGTCCATTACAAGCAAAATGTTGACAATGGTTCCTGAAATTAATGTAGAAATAAGGAGAGTTAAAATAAGCTTACTACGTTATGAGACGAAACAGTTGTACTGTATGCTGTGACAGTTCTGGGAGCTCAGGGGTAAAAACTGAAAATAATTAAATGTATAGAAAACATACCAGTGAATACTATACACAGCTAGTTGAAAGTAAATATGTTGGTAAGAAGGACTAAAACAACAGATTTGTTACAACACATTAAAACAGAGGTGTCTGGTGGCCATCTACATATAGCAGAACAATCAGTTTGGGGCATTTGCAGGGTAAATCGTGTATGGAGCTCACAATGTTGCAATGAGCACAACAAGCAAATGTTATCCTACGTGCCTCTGATTTATTATGTCCAAGCCAGCCAAGGAAAGGCAACTATTCATTTCAGAATGAATTAAAATGTTGCACACAAACAGTGTTAAATAGAAAATGGGTCAAGTCAATACTTACTGTAACCATAATTAAAGACAACAGTTTAACAGCCAGAATTCAATGAACAAACAAGCAGTTAGGGCCAGGACAATATATGTCATAAAAAATGATTATCTGCCAAACTTCATGATCCAGCAGAGAGGATCAGAAAAAGCACAAGTCCAGTTAAGAGCAAATGTGTTTTATATCGCTCAGAAGAGCACCACTACAGTATAACTGTGCACAATGTTTTCTAATACTCAGAAGAGCACCACTACAGTATAACCGTGCACAACATTTTCTAATACTCAGTAGAGCACCACTACAGTATAACTGCACGTTTTCTAATGCTCACTCAGAAGAGCACCACTACAGTATAACTGCACGTTTTCTAATACTCACTCAGAAGAGCACCACTACAGTATAACTGTGCACAACATTTTTTAATACTCAGAAGAGCACCACTACAGTATAACTGTGCACAACATTTTCTAATACTCACTCAGAAGAGCACCACTACAGTATAACTGTGCACAACATTTTCTAATACTCACTCAGAAGAGCACCACTACAGTATAACTGTGCACAACATTTTCCAATACTCACTCAGAAGAGCACCACTACAGTACAATTGTGCACATTTTCTAATACTCACTCAGAAGAGCACCACTACTATATAACTGTGCACGTTTTCTAATACTTGCTCAGAAGAGCAGCACTACAGTATAACTGTGCACAATGTTTTCTAATACTCGCTCAGAAGAGCACCACTATAGTAGAACTGTGTGCAGACATTTCTGATACTCAGAAGAGCACCACTACAGTATATCTGTGTGCAGACTTTTCTGATACTCGCTGAGAAGAGTACCACTACAATATAACCGTGTGGAGGCATTTCTGATACTCACTCAGAAGAGCACCACTACAGTATAACTGTGCACATATTCTAATACTCAGAAGAGCACCACTACAGTATAAATGTGCACAACATTTTCTAATACTCACTCAGAAGAGCACCACTACAGTATAACTGTGCACAACATTTTCTAATACACACGCAGAAGAGCACCACTATAGTATAACTGTGCACAGCGTTTTCAAATACTCGCTCAGAAGAGCACCACTACAGTAGAACTGTGTGCAGACATTTCTGATACTCAGAAGAGCACCACTACAGTATATCTGTGTGCAGAGTTTTCTAATACTCACTAAGAAGAGCACTACTACAGTATAACTGTGCACAACATTTTCTAATACTCGCTCAGAAGACCACCACTACAGTATAACTGTGTGCAGTCATTTCTGATACTCAGAAGAGCACCACTACATTATATCTGTGTGCAGAGTTTTCTGATACTCACTCAGAAGAGCACCACTACAGTATATCTGTGTGCAGAGTTTTCTGATACACTGTTAGGTATTATTTTATAGGCTGGGTGTGGGATGGCCAGCAAAAGCTATGCAGAGACCATTCCTCACAACAGCACCATGGTAATGTGTTTACAGAGTTTCCTTATGCACACTTAGGCAGCAACGTGTGAGTTAAATCCACAAACAACCTCTGCCCTCATACCCAACTTAATTATGCTGCTATACAGATGCACAATATGGCGATCCTACAGTTCTAGCTTACAAATACCTAAATAAAAAAAAAACAGAAAAACTAGTGGTCTTAAAACTTCATTGATGAGCTCAGTCACAATAATTTCCAAAAATCATGAAACCCGTTTCATGATTTTCATGATGATTTCATGATGACGGTTTCATGATCTTTGGAAATTATTGTGACTGAGCTCATCAAGGAAGTTTTAAGACCACTAGTTTCTCTGTTTTTTTTTTCCTCAACACTTGTGGTGGTGAGGTTGGAACTAGATAGATTACTGTGCTTGTTCATTTTCTTTAAGCTTACAAATACCTACCTACACCTCATTTTCTCCTGGTATAATGTTGTGTGAACTGATTCCTTGAGGCACTGCAAGTAAATGAACTTTTTTGAATGACATTCCCAATGGTTACAGAACATCCATAAAGGGACTAGTACTAAAAAATTCTGAATTTTGTATGAATTTTGTAACAATTTCATTTCAGCATACCAACTCTATACAATGCAAATCCAATAATAGAAAAAGTTTTTTTTTTTTTTCATTTGGAAGGCATGAATGTTTCCTGGTTTTATTTATTTATTTATTTTATCTTACATTTGTTAACCAGGATGGTCCAACTGGACGAGGTCCATTTACAGTGGTGGCCTGGGGGAAAAGCTCCACTTAATTAATACAACAGACAATGATAATAATACATAATGTAAAGTAAAGACTTTATTTAGCAGTATTTTGTGCATAATAGAACAGTACGCAAAGAAAGATCATATCAGCAATATATACAAGTGAACATTAAGTTAGTCATCAAAATATACAGACAGAGATCACAACAACATTTCCAAATGTCAAGGGATACCATTTATTACTTCCATTTTTACTGAGAGTCTGATAATTGGAGAGAAGAGAGAAAGATGGTGGTAGCATACATTAGGATTAAGTAACACATGAACATAGCCAAGAGCTAATAAGATGAGCCTTAAGGGAGTTTTTGAATTGTTTGGTATTAGGTGCAGAAGTCACTGAGGGAGAGATATTATTCCAACTTTTTGCTATGCTGTGAGAAAACAGAGCTTTACCTGCTGTGTTGTTGGCTGTGGAGATAGAGAGGAGTGATTTGTTGGCAGAGCGGAGTGGTTGATTTGGAATGTAGTTAGTTATTATTTCCCTAAGGGCTGGAGTTTTGTCAGGATATTTTAGGCTGTTATAGGCTATGACTAGTTGGTGATAGGTTAATAACTGTGGGAGCTCAAGCCACTGAAGTTACCTAAGAGGTATACAATGGTGTGTTCTAAAGAGGGAATTTTTTGCAAACTTGGCGATTTTGTTATAACACGACTCAGGTTTCTCCAGGTCAGATTTTCTAATATAGGTGAGAATAAGTGCTGCATACATGAGTGTGGAAAGAAGGTGGGTTTGAGCTAGGGTGACTCAAACTTGATTTGATAGAAAGTCTTTTTGTCTGTATAGGGACCCCATTTATTTTGTGTACCTTTTTAATAATTTGAGAGATATGGATGTCAAAGTGTAGGTTGTTATCTATTTGATGCCAAGCAGCTTGTTGTGGAGAGAGGGTGAAATGACAGTTCCATTACTGGAGGAGATAGAGAAGCAGAGTGGAGTGGTTTTTGATTTGTTTGGGGTAAATAGACGTAGTTTTGTTTTGTTGGGATTTAAGATAAGTTGAATATTTGTGATCCACCTTTCTACTGAGGTAAAAGATTCCTGGGCGAGATACTGTAGGGTGGTGAGATTTGGGGTGGAGCAGATCAGGGTGGAATCACCTGCATACTGTATGAGTGAAGCCTGTGGGGTAGAGGTATGTAGATTACTGGTAAAGATAGAAAAGAGGAGTGGACCGAGTATGGAACACTTGAGGTACACCAATGGTAGTTGGGAGTAAAGATGATATAGCTCCTTGCCACTGTACAGCTTGTTGGTGTGATAGATAGTTTTTAAACCATGCAAAAGTGTTAGGAGCAAAGAATAGAGAGGTAAGAGTATCTATTAGAATGGAGTGGGACATCATGTCAAATGCTTTGGAGAGGTCCAGGAATATAGCAGATACAAATCTGTTATTTCTATATTGGTTAACCAGGTTTGTGAAAGAGAGAAGGGCTGAAGTTGTGCTGTGGTGTGGGCAGAAACCATGTTGTGTAGAGGAGAAGAGATTGTTAGAGTCTAGGAAATGCATGACCTGAGAGTGTATCTATTTCTCAAGTATCTTTGATAAAGGAGACAGAATGGTTATGGGGCAATAGTTAGAGAAATCATAGGAATTCCCACCCTTATGAAGGGGAAATAATTTAAGAGATTTTCCATAGTTGAGGGATGTGGGATTCCTGTATGGAGCGGTTGATTAAGATTGAGACTGGGTAGGACAGAGAGTCGGCAGCCATTTTTAGGAAATGAGCAGGTATACCATCTGCTGCAAGAGTAGTTGGTTTAGGTTTTAAGAGGTATTTTTTATTGTTGGGACAGGTGAGCCTGTAAAGGGAGGTGAGTTGTTAGGAGTTGTTGGTATGGATAAGTAGCTATTTTGGAAAGTTGAGTTGATAGTGATTTAGTGGATTCAATAAAGTGGTGATTAAACTGGGAGGCTATATCGCTATCTGTTTTTCTAGAGGTGGAGGTGGGAGCCTGTGTGGAGGTTTTACCAGGTTTTAGTAGGGAGTTTATTGCATGCCAGAACCTTTGGGGGTTATTGGAGTGTTATTTTGTATATCTAGAAAGTAGTTCTGTTTATCAAGCTTCGTTTGTTTTTTGATCTGATTCCTAAGGTGTTGATAGTTTTGTTTGGATAGACTAGTGTTATCTTTCTTCCAGGTTTTCCATGCCTTGTCTCTGGTTTTTAATAGGGCTCTAGTGGATTTAGTAAGCCAAGGAGCATAGTGTTGCTTTGCTCTAATATAACATAATCTGGGTGATTTTTTATGTACTACAGAATACTGTGTTTATTAGCCATGTGACTTGATAATTGTGCTACATACCATTACAAATGGAGCAGTATAATCAGCATTTCCCTTGCCAAACAGTCTGCACCGGAGACCATAAACCACATAGTGAGCACGTTAGCACAGCAGTAGCTTAACGTTTTTCTTCCAGCTTAGTTAAGTGCACCTATTTAGATCTACTTACCTTCACTATGCACTCATTCACTGAGACAACCAGATCTTGTGAGCCTTAATAAGGTGCTGAATGCACAGTTACTAATACTTTTTTTTATCCCTGTGGGTTAAACTTGAGCAGTTTGTGGCTGATCTGCTGCTAAAGAGAGACTCTCCATAACTCTGTTATCTGTTCAATCCGCATGTTTTTGTGCAACTTTCCTAGGTGTTTAAACTCCCTTGGATGGAGCGACTAGATGGCCAGACTGGTAACAACAGGGTACTTAATTACATAATTAGATAAAAAAAAAACATCCAATTACATTCTAAGTTTAACCCATTTGGAGCCAAATCATTAAACTTCAACACATACACAGATTCTTTATATAACAATCTGTTTTGTATATGGACACCATATTGGTCATCACTTATTTTTTCTAATATGTTCCCACTAAATGAGCTGAAGGTTTACAGGGAACAATTTTAGAAAAAAATCAGTGATGACCAATATGGTGGTGTCCATATAAAAAGCATATTGTTATATAAAGAATCTGTGTATATACTGAAGTTTAATACTTTGGTTCCAAATGGGTTAAACTTAGAATGTAATTGGAGGTTTTTATCTAATTATGTAATTAAACATTTTAATTGTTAAGTAGTGTGGGTATTTATGGCAGGTGATTTTTTTAGAATTTTACTCCTTGAAGGTTTCATTAGCCGAGATGTTTGAGAGATAATAAAAGTTCTGTGTGGATCACTAGCTGGTTGTTTTTTTTTTGTTTGTTTGAAGTTCGATTTCAGCTGTAGTGGTTGTGGAAACAACAGGGTGCAACAGGTAGGTGGATTTGACAGCTGTCCCTGAAGTTTGCAGTAGCTGGCTTGACATGTTGCTGTGACACTCTAACCCCTATGTACAAGCATCACCTGATACATTACTGCAAGCCTTAAGGCATAATTCAAGGTATGACTCTGCCTCACTAAAGGCAGATCCAGCCTCCTAGGTCCTATCCATTCATCTAGCCTAGTTACAGTCAATAGCTGTGGTCAGTGTTGGGACTACACAAATGGCCTGCCCCACCAGCTTGTTATTCTCCCTCCCCCTGAAGAGAGGTCATCATCAGGCAGAGCCTCATTATTTCTCCCTTCCTCTGCCAACTTCTTCAGCAGCCTGAAGTGCTAACTGTGCCCAGGCTGCTTGGATCACAGTCAGAGCTTTATGTTTCTATGCCAGTGGAAATGGAGCTTAATATTTTATTCATTCATTCACTCATTCATTCATTCATTCATTCATTCATTCATTCATTCATTCATTCATTTATGTATTTATTATTTTTGCTGTAAGATGCATTTACTATTCTACTCACAAAGCTAACTTTATGCTCACCATCTATTGGCACTTTCTTGCTGTCTCTGTAGCTTTGTAACAATAGTGACTCATCTTGCTAAGCAATCCTTTCTACTCATTTTACTGGTATGACTGATATGGCCACCATCTTCTAATGTGTGTAGACTCTAAGCCTTCACATTACAGATACCTGCAAAATGATGGTTACATACATTTATTTATTTTCTGAGGTAGAGCAGTGATCTCCATGGACCTTGTTATTCTCAGCCTGGGAGCAATGTTTGGATAAGTAACTTGCTCAAAGTCACACAGTGGAGGCTGAGAGAAAAACCTTGCAGCTCTGAATCACAGGAAACAACTCCTTAATCTCTAAGCCAACTGCTAGTCTTAATTCTCTAACTAGCTGTGAGATACCCTTAGAGTATTTCATTCACATAATTTACTCACAGTTAACCTTATATTTAGAGCAACACCCTAGAGTCCCACAGCTTGTCTTACATTGCAGTACACCTCAGATAGCAGTTTTTCTCTGCCCCTGCTCCTACGTGGAATGGTAGCTATGAAAACAGAATTGCAGCAGACAGTAAAGACAACCACAAGGCCTTCTATAGTTATGTAAAGAATCTCCACAGCAATACACAGATTTGCTCTGAGCTACTGCACAATGCTACCTCTTATACCGAGACAACAGATATTGCCAATATACTGGCCGACAGACTCTGTGCAAACTTTATCCACCCCCCCCCCCAAAGGACCAATCACAATACCAGTAGATTGCCAGGCACCCAGTATTACTGCTGCACAGGTTAAAACAGCATTGTCCAAGGCCAAGAATACAGCTTCTATGGGACCTGACAATATCCCTGGCTGTGTTCTATATAAACTACAGAGTGAACTGGCACCTCACCTGTATGCCCTGTTCAATCACAGCCTCACCTCAGTCTTTGTCCCTTCCGTATGGTACACTGCTACAGTCATCCATCTCCACAAAGGAGGAGCGACTACACACCCTGGGAACTATCGCCCCATTAGCCTCATGAATCTTATATGCAAAGCTGTGGAGCACATCATCATGGACTTAATAAACAATGATATAGGGAATCTCCAAACTCTGGATTCCACACAGTTTGGTTTTTGTGAAGGGTAGATCATGCCTGCTTAACTTGGTTGACTTCTTTGAGTCAGTCACCAGAGCTGTGAATGAAGGCAAGGTGGTTCATATAGCCTACCTTGATCTGGCCAAGGCCTTTGATACCACTCCCCACTCAACAATCATAGAAAAACTCACTAAGCTAGGCATCAACCCCTATATCACTAGGTGAGTTCCAAACTGGCTCACAGATAGAACCCACAGTGTGAAAGTAGCGGACTCCAAGTCAGACTAGTCATGAGTGGAGGCCCACAGGGTTCAGTCCTGGGTCCTCTCCTGTTTGGTATCTACTTCTCTGAAGTCCAGGCCAACATGAAGGGACTCTGACTAAAAAAGTTCGTAGACGATTGCAAGTTGGGAGCTATTATTAACCCCCCAAATGATGTTGACATCCTATAGAATGGCCTCACTGAGACCAATAACAGGTGTCAGAACCATGGCCTTAAGCTCAATGCCAAAAATGTGTCGTTATCCCCTTTGGGAAAAACCAGGTTCCTATGAATTACCACATTGATGGTAGTCCACTGAACACAGAAGGCGTTATAAGAGATCTGGGAACACAGGCTGACAGCAACCTCTCTTTTGATCACCACCAACACCACTGTGGTCAGAAAGTCCTTCTATGTGGCACATCTCATTACTAAGGGTTTTGCATCCAGGGAAAAAGAGGTCATTGTCTCCCTCTACTCTTCCCTCATTAGGCCAGTCATCAAGTACAATGCTCCATTTGACATGTATCTCACTAGACACCTGCAACAACTGGAGAGGCTGCAAAAGTACCTCAAAAAGAGGAGCTTAGGCCTTAAACACTTATCCTATATGGACAGAATCAAAAAACTCCAACTATTCTCTGTCTCATATCACCTACTTACAAGCGATCTCTGCTTGACTTGCAAAGCCATGTCTGACCCAGCTCTGTTAGAAATTCTATATCTAAAGAAATCACAATCCCTCCTCCGCACCACATGCTCCAGAGACCTCAACCTCATTACCACAATCAACAGAATGTACTGGAGGGTCAGGTTCATTACCCAGAGTTTGCCCATGCTATGGAATAGACTTCCCATCCATGTCAAGCAGAGCACCTTGCTAACCCTCTTCAAGAGAAATCTTGATGAGTGGATGGAAAATAGTAAATTCACCCTGGGGATAACTCCAGTGGCTCTACATGACAGAAGCACTGGGAACTAAGGTTGGGTGGCACGATGCCAGGGTAATCCTATGGCTAGGCTTGTAAAGGTCCCAGGGCCATTAGCCTAGTACACACCTATGAACCTATAAACGTACAGTACTCAGGTCATTATGGACAGTGTTGTTGTGGACATTTGTGGATAACACACAACCTGTGTATTTGTAGATTGTGCTCAGCACTCTTTAGTTCTGACTTGGACTTTCTGGAGTTGATACAAAGCTGTAAATCACTATAGTATACTCAGATGTACATAAGACATAGTGCATTATACCAACTGCCATCTTCACATACTAGTTTCAAACTGAATGCACAAACTAAGATTTTATGACTACATGCAGGTAATATATCACCTGCAGATGTTTTCTAACACTACAAAAACATACATGCCAGGATAAACTGGCCCACATTATAGTTCTGTTAGCTATGTTAGTAATATTACAGACTGCCACACAAAACAGAGCTAGTTGCACATACCCTATTCTCGCCAAGGTCCACTATCACCCTATATAGTGCTGTGTTCAAATATGTGAAAACTCCACAATACTGCCTACTGAAAGTCATAGGTGAGTCCATGTATGGAGCACCTATGCCTTTAACCACTAATGAGGCTCATTATAATCGAATGTTTCAGAATCACATTATCCTTGCAATGTGTAACATGATAATGACTAACAGTGTATAGAGCATATGTCAGCAAACTATCACTGTGCAACAGCCTTGGCAGAGTGTATAGTATGCTGCAAATGCTACTCTGTGACCTTACATGCAAATATTCCAGGCACGGGCAATAATTCTCTTCTAACCTGACAATATATGAAAACAGTCATCCCTGTAATAAGTATCCAAGTTTTTTTTAATATCTAAACTAGTGCTTGCTTTAACATAATTTGGTAGTCTATCCCAGGCATTGCCGATTAGCTCTTAGAACTAACTACTACATCTTTCTTTCCTATATAACCTTCTTCACAGTTTCTGATGATTCTGTACTATCTTTTGATATCCTCAAACATTCACATAGATGCCTCTAAATGCACTATATACCTGAATAAGATCATCTCTAAAATATGTATATGAAACACTGATATTTTAATATTTCATAATAACTTGAACTTTGCATCCATGGATGTTCTTGGTGTGTCTCTGCTGTACTCTTTGCAATTTACTCATGGTAGTTTTCTCATAAGGTTTCCATATTTTTATTCCATATTCTATTTTAGGTCTAATGTAATTTACAAACAGTTATTTCAGCATTCTCAATTTACTTTATGATTCTTTTATACAGTCTATAGTTTGATAACTGTCATTAACCAATTGGTTGATATATCAGAAAAATACCTCAAAGCTCTGTCTACTCATATACCCAAGTCCTTAAATTAATCCACAATTTCAGTCACTGTGTGCTTTAATAAATATTTGCTCTCAATTCTATGTCGCCCAAGTCTCATGTGCTTAATTTTTGATGTGTTTATCAGTATATTACTCTATTGTGCCCAAACGGTCATGTTAAGTCAAGTTTCTTTGCAGATATGCCTCATCTGTTACAGATGTATTCAAGTTGCCCATTTTCAGGGACAGAGCCTCATCTCCAAACTGTGGTATCGAAATGCTTTGGCTAGGTCAAAGTATGCTATGTGGACAGCTTGTCCACATTTTAAAGCTTGACTAACTCTCCCACCGACATTTACAAGATTCAATAGACAGGATCTACTATTGACAAAGTCAAACTGCTAGGGGTTGAGTCTGATAAGATTTTTGAAATCATAGTTAATCCGTGGTGGTGGTGCTGCGGTAGCGTTGTCGCCTCACAGTAAGACGCTGTGCGGTTTGACTCTCAGCTAGAGTGTCTTCTGCGTGGAGACATGCGTGAATGGGCGTACCTTCATTGAAGGTTGTGTGCCAGGGCTGGCAACTCAGCACGTAAAAATCAACTGCCAATCATTAGCAGACCGGAGTTCCGCTGTGGTGACCCCTAACCGGAAAAAGCCGAAAGACACAACAACAACAACAACAACAAGTTAATAAGGTCAGTTATGATATGTTGCACAGCTTTACATATATGACTCATTAGGCCAATGGATCTGTAATTCCCAGGGTCTGTGGTGGAGCCATCCTTGTGAAGTGGATCAAAACAGTTGTGCTCCACTTATGTGACATAAAGCCAGCTGCTAGGGTGCAGAATGGGTCTGCCAATGTATACATAGTGCTAATAGTTAGCTAATAATTAGACAACCGAGTATATTGTAAGGCCCCTTGAATAAGGTATTCTTCCATTTAAATATTACTTTCATTACATGTTCTTTCATAATGGTTGGTGGATTGGTTCTACCAGGGTTATGTGGATTTGGAGCTGATGTCTCTGGGGCAAAGGTGGCACTAAATTTATTAGACATTATTCTAGCAATATCCACTGGATCAATGGATTGGTACCATTATGAATATGCCTAGAATAATATTGGCTGTTATTTCTTATTTTTCTGGAATAAATGGAGAAGGATTTGTAGTTGTCTTTGTCTTCTATAGCTAGTCTGTGTTCATAGGATGCCTTTGCTTTTCTTATATCCTTTTTTATTTTCTTATCTAACCATTTGATGTTATCCGTAATTTGGGAGTCATTTGTTACATAAGTTCGGGAGTTTCTTCTATTTATTAAATGGTTTATTAATACATGAGAACCACCACATTGGTTTGCTTTTAGATCTACCCATTTGTTTGGATTTAGTTCTATCTTATAATTTAATACATTTATCCAGGTGTGAGTAGAACTTTTCTGTATAACTTTCTGCAGTATCAACACTTTGGGTAATGCAACTATACTTGGATTTAGAAAATTCATCATTGAATTGCAGAATATCTGTGCATTTCAAGTACTTGAATTCTGTAATAGTTATTTATGATGGTTTGGAGATTCTGATGGAGAAGGTCACTAGTTTATGGTCTGATTTGAGCAGAAAGGGAGGGTTACCTTTGAATGATACATACAGATGCTAAGTTTGTTAAGACGATATCAGCTATATTATGTTCTATAGTAGGTGCTTTAACAATCTGGTCCAATGAGGTTTTGTTTATAAAATCTAAGAATTACTGAGCATATTCTGTGTTGTTGGTCTTGGTTCCCCAGTTAATCATTGGGTAGTTAAAATCATCTAGGATAACAGTGTTTCTACTTATGGAGAGTTCTCCTGGCATATTTAGGAACAGACACAGAGAGGATTTTGTTGCATACATTGAACTGATAGGTGATCTTATTTGGTATGATTTTAATTTCTATAAGCAGCACTTACAGATCTCTAGGTATGAGTCTTGAGATAATGTAGTCTGTAACAAATATGGAAATACCACAATGGATTCCCTCAGGTCTAAACAAGTGGTATTGAGACAGTGGTCTTGGGACATTTAAATCAGATTCATGTAGCAACATATACATGGATGTGCTCCAAATACAGGAGGGTCTCAAGGTGTGGCAGTTTGTGGTTTAGATGTTTAGCATTAAGTACAGCTGCCTTAATATAATTCAATGACTGATTTGTTTTGAAAGTTATGCTGAGAGGTTCATCAGCTGGACTTTGCCTAAAAAAGGCACAATGGAGTAACAAAAGCTACTGCCAGTATGAGGAAGTCTTGGAACAAAAGGTGCAAACTGTCACTGGTAAAGTAAGGGCAGTTATCAAGCTAGTGAGGTGTGACCTATTAAGCTATCAGCCAAAAACCCCATCAGAAATACCCATCTACAGAGCACCTCCGAGATCAGCCCCGAAAGCACCTCCTTTGGGATAACAGTTCTTCAAACCTAGCATTTTGGACAGTTGGACTATCCTTGTTTCTCCTGCTAGTCTTGCTGTCTTGGGTCTCCTGAGGCAGTGTAGCAACTGTCTCATATACAATGACAACCCTCTACTAATAACTCACTGTAGTACAGAGTGCGAGTGATGTATCTACACTAAGAATCTTGAATCCCTGCTCTCTCGCACTCAAAACAGTAACATTGAAGGGGTTGTCGACTGATCCACCACTACTCATGCAGATAGTGACACTACTCATACACATAGTATGCATCCAACACATAAATCAACATATGTAGAGGTTCTTTCAAGAAACTTACTGAAGCACCAGAGACCTCCAAAATAAAAGGCTGCTACAACTAACACAGTTCCCACAGCACCCAAGACACATAGCAACACCAGTGTCTCATCTATCAAGCCCTTAAGATGTAACACTCAAAAACCAAATTTTCTTTTCATTGGAGACTCCATAGTGAGGCACACGGCTGTCCCACTCACCAGATTGGACAAGGAGAAAGTGACAGTCAACTGCCTGTCTGGTGCCAGGATTTGTCAGATCACACATGCACTCAGGTCTCTCAGCAACAATTTTATTTATTTATTTATTTTATTTTACATTTGTTAACTGGGTAGTGTCCAGCTGAGCAAGTAGCTTGTTTTCAGCAGAGACCTTGGGAGAAAAGCTCCATAATAATAGTACAAAAAAGATTACAAAAATTTTACAAAGATTTGCAAAGAACATACAAAAAGTTTAACAGTTGCCTACAATCACAATTTACAAAAAGAGAATGCAGACAGAAAATATTACATTTCCTAAGCCTAAACAAGTACCATTATAACGTGTCATAACTCATGTTGGAGTGAATGACTTGAGATGTATCTCACTGGACTTTATGAAGAGAGATAAGATTCAGCTCTGTGAGTATGTGTCCCAGGCAGGTATGTCCCTAGCCTTGAGCAGCATACTACCCACACCTAGAATGATGCCACAGTATAAACAAAAAATGATCAATTTCAATAATTGTCTTAGCTTTTGGTATCATTCAAAGAGGATTTTGTCAGCCTGGGATGACATGCTCAACAAGACTCACTGCTTTGCCAGTGACAGTTTGACCTGGCATCACTAGGCTTTCAACTGCTGGCAAAGACTCTTGCCTCCCCCATAATGCCTTTTTTAGGCAAGATCTCAAAAACAAAATTGCCAACCATAACAAAATAAGGGTTATGCTGCTAAATTTTAGGAGCTTAAACCAAAACCTGCACACCCTGGAAACACTTCTGTCACTGGAGGATATAGATGTCTGTGCAGTCACAGAAACCTGGTTAAAGGCCTCAGAGAGTGCCCCAGCCTTGCAAGACTACAATGCCTTCCACACTTTCAGACCACAAAATGAATGTGTGAGAACCAAAGGAAGCAGTGTTTCTATCTATATTAGAATATTAGAAATAAATTCACCTCCCCACTCATTAGACAGTACAACTCCATGGAGTTACTCCATGTCCAAATTACTGTGGGTAAGACCCCCATTCAAGTCCTAGCTAGTTATAGATCCTCCTCCATGCAGCATGAGGTGCAGGTGGCCTACTTGACCAAACTGTAGTCAATCCAAATATTGCCAAACACTCTGGTCATGGGAGATTTCAGTTATCCCACCATCAACTGGGAAACCTACTCTAGCCCTAACTCACTAGTGCAAAGGTTCCTTGACTTTATGAATTCAAATGCCTGGAGCAAATTATTCAAACCCCAACAAGAGGAACAAACATACTAGATCTGGTCCTCACTAACATGACAAACAGATGCACCACCACAACTGACAGACCCTCATTAGTTAAATCTGACCATAAATCAGTCACCTTCAAACTGGCACTAACACCCAAACTCACAAAAGACCAAGTCAGACTGAAAAACTTCACCAAAACAAACTAAGCCCCATCCCCAGCTGCAAGTGGTAACTACACTAAAGCTTACACTAAAGCCCTGTACAATCACTTGTATAAGTGTACAGACTCAGCTGTTCTGGAGAGAGACAAAGCCAGAGCCCAAAGTAAGAAAAAAGCCACCCTGGTATACATCTAGCATCAACAAGCTTTACTACAAATGCAAAAAGTTGCTGTCTAAGAAAACTAAGCAGAGGCCCCAACAATGGAAAATCACCCTCCTCAGCCTAAACAAGTAAATAAGACAACATGTCAAATCCTCTAAAGGTAACGTTGAGAAAAACTTAGCAATCACATCCAAGGATAATCACAAGGCCTTTTACAGCTACATATGTAGCTGTAAGGTAGGACCCAAGCATGTGCCGAACTAGTGACTAACTGTATCACACACACTGATCCTGTGAGATAGCAACCTGCTAGTGGACAGATTTGGTGAAAATCTCACTCCCTTATCCCCTCCAAACTTATCACAAACCTTACCCCCAACTTCCCACCACCCTACATTTCCAAAGAGGAGGTCATTAAAGCCTTGTCTAAGGCAAAAAACATAGCCTCTATGGGATCAGACGGCATCCCAGGCTCTCTTCTAAACAATCTAAAACATGAACTAGCATCACCATTAAGTACCTTATTCAATCACAGCCCAACCATTGGCTTTGTTCTTGTGGAATGGAGAACCGCAACAGTTAATCTCCTCCACAAACGTGGCCTAGCAACAGACCCAGAGAATTATAGACCCATAAGTTTGACCAGCCTCTTTTGTAAAGCCATGGAACATATCATCATGGACCTCATAAATAAAGAGGATCAGGGAACTAATATAAGGGGGTGGCGAAAGCCAACACACACTGGCTAGGCTTATAAATGCCCTTGGGCAGATAGCCTAGTACTTACCTATGAACCTAAGACAAAAGCTACCTCCAAACCATGGATCAGACCCAATTTGGCTTCATCAAGGGCAGATCCTGCTTGTTAAACCTGGTGGATTTCTTCGAAAATGTGATCAGGGCCATTGACGAGGGCAAATATGTGCACACAGCACACCTGAACTTGGCAAAGGCCTTTGACACAATCCCACATTCAGGCATTACTGATAAACTTAGCAAACTGACTGTAAATCCCTTTTATAAGATGAGTTGCCAACTGGCTCACAAACCAGATACGCACTATCAAAGCAGGTTACTCCACATCAACTAGCAGACCTGTCACCAATGGGGTGCCACAAGAGTCAATGCTGGGCCCCCTAATGTTTGGAATATACTTCTCAGAAGTTCAGGCCAAAACTAAGGGGCTGTGGCTGACCAAGTCTGCAGATGACCGCAACTTGGTGCAATTATTGACTCCCCAAATTGTGTCAGTATACTTCAGGAGGGCCTTACGACCAGTGATTAGTGTCTTAGTCACGGTCTCAAACTGAAAGCAAAGAAATGCATCATCATTCCCTTCAGAAAACAATGTCCCTTCACACTATCAAATTAACAACAGTACCCTAAGTACCTATGAAGCTTTAGGAGACCTGGGATCACAAATAGACTGTGAGCTTAACTTTGACCACTATGTGTCTACTGTACTAAGGAAGGATTTCTGCATAATACACTTGATTAGCAAAGGCATCACTTGTAGAGCAAAGGAGGTTATAACCCCTCTATACTCATCACTAATCAGACCCATAATTGAGTATAATGCTCCTCTCAGCACATACTGTACAAAGCACCTGCAGTGATTGGACAGACCTTAGAGATTTCTAAGAAGATCAAGGGTCTCCACCATGTGCCTTACACAGACTGAATAAAGTCCCTGTCACTATACTCAGTATCATTTAGACTTCTTAGGGGGAGACTTATACCTGGCTTATAGAGCAATCTCTGACCTAAACTTAATGAATGAATTTGCTGCACATCTGTAAATCTAACAGGACTAGAGCTACCCATTTCAGGGACCTAAATATGGCCTGCAACCTGAATAGGATGTACTGGAGGGACAGATTTGTCTCCCAGTGACTGTCACATCTTTGGAATAGGCTGCTAATTCATGTGAAGCAGAGCATCTCTATGACAATGTTTAAAAGGAACCTGGACGAGTGGATGGGGCACCATAAATTCTTACTGAGGATAGTGTCCACAATCCTCCTGGACATGGGCAGTCATTAATAAATACAATCTTGGGTATTGACTGGAGTATCTATAGTATTACATTGAGATGAAATGGCTAGGCTTGAAATTACCTCCAGGTCGATAGCCTAGTAACCTCATATGATCCTATGATCCTCATTCTATATTGGCACATACTGGATCACCATACAATGATACCCAACTGTTTAGCCAGTTCTTAAAACCAGTACTTTTTTTCTTTATATCTTGGCATCATTTTGGTGATGGAAGGATTCCACTGACTACTAGGGTCTTTCCTGCACTTGTGATGAGCATGGAGAACTCTGTCATGTCTCTCCTCATATACCTCAGGGATCTACATGCCAGGTTGTTTACCCCGACATGGACCACCACTATGCTTTACTCATAATTGTCTGTTTTAAGTGTCCTATAGGCCCTTGTTATGCCAACTATCGTGTCTCTTTGGCTACTCTCCTCGTGCATGTAAAGTCCGTGTGTCTAACTACATGCAGAGTCCGTGTGCCTAACTACATGTAGAGTCCATCTACCTAACTACATGTAGAGTCCACGCATCTAAATTTTCAGGAACTAATTACAAGTACATTTCTCTTTGTGTTTGAAGATTGTTTAGGTGTGATTGATCTGGGATGTGCAGTTTCTTAGTGACACTCAGGTGTCATGTCAGTAACTGGTGTTGTAGTTTTTAATTTATGCTGGGCTTTGCACCTACTAGGCCATTGCGGATTGGGCACAAATGTTTTAGTGACTTAGTGAATGGTAATTTAGTGTGTGGATGTGCAGATTGTTGTGTAAATGAGTGATTCTTACAGGATGGGTTTGATTGCAGGAGTACAGACAAGAATTTGGCTAGGTACTTACATCTGTTACAAATCGTCAATGATGAGGTAAATGAAGTATCATTGGTTCTGGACAGTAAGCGATTCTTTCATTGCATTAGAATGCTTCACAAGCCACACCCACTCTTATTACCCCTAGAACCAAACTCCACAGCACTGCACATGCTTTATCCTCTCAGGGACCTGCTCTTTGGCAAGCTCTCCCCATTGACATTAAGGAAATCAACACTTATTCCAAATTCAGAATGCAATTCAAAAAGCACTTATTCATCCAAGCCAAATGCTCCTGCTTCAACACAGGCTGTGTTGCTTAACATACAAGGCCATGTCAAACCCTTTGCTGTTGGACATGCTCCACTTAAAGAAATCCCATCTCTCAGAGCTACACGCTCCAGGAATCTAAACCTTGTCAGCACAATAAACAAAACATGCTGGAGGGATAGGTTCCTGACCCAGAGACTCCCCATACTCAGGAATAGACTGTCCATACATGTCAAGCAGAGCGCCTCCTTGGCCCTCTTCAAAAGGAACCTTGACGATTAGATGGGAGATAGGAAATTCACCCCGGGGATCACGTCAGTCACCCTGCTAGACAGGGGTCCAGGGAAGTAAATATTGTGGGAAGAAATATCCAGGGAATTGTTATGGCTAGGCTTGTATAGGCCCTAGGGTTGATAGCCTAGCAGCAACCTATGAACCTATCATCTCACCTATATGCTTTCCAAGTGTCTTCTCTGCCCTCAAACTTTACTGAAGATTGAGCCACTCTAGAAATTAATGTATATATTGCAGACATATCAACTCTGTGTGATTGTGCATTGCACTGTGCTTGTCCACTAGAATGCATATATGCAGTTTGCTTCTATGTTATCAGTCTGAACTACACTGCTATTGCTTACATTTCTGTATTTTTCTTTGTGAAATGTTTTGTATTTCATCCAGGCTGAGTCAGAAATTGGTTAATATTGATCAGTGCACTACCCTGATAAACAAATATAAATGAAATAAATAAAATAAATGCCAAATGCTATGAGGCTGAGTTCACGGATGTTCCATTTTGACCAAGGGTGCAAGGTTTGTCTGGGAAGAATAAGAGAATATAATAATGTTTCAGGTTCTGGGTCAAATAGTAGACTTAGATTAATTGATATTTTCAGGACTAAGACTAACTTAACTATATCTAGTCAATATTCTAGTCTATCTCAGCTATAAGTCAGTTTAGTGGGTGAGTAGGAGAAAATAATATAATTTTGGCTCATAATGCAGGTACTGATTTGGGGTAAAACTAATAGATGTAGATAAAAAACATTGGTTCAAGCACCAAAAATAGACTGGCTTTAGATATGCAGTGATGTACCACTGCTTAACTTTGCAAATTTTGCAGCTATAACTGCAGTGTGGAGTTAACTAAAGTTCCCAAAAGAGAATTCAAAAATGAACATGCCTGTGTCTGTCAAATACATTCTCTACTGCACTTTGTGGGACACCATCATCCACTGTTAAGCTGAAGGGAAAAAGTGAAAGAACTAATATGAATGTAGTCAAAACTCCAGCCAATAATGCCCCCTCAAAGATAGCAGCAAATAATTTCCAGGCACCAGATAACCACCACTGTTCTCAGCAAATTTGCACTGACTAGGAAACCAAATGAAACTATATTTTAATGTAGTATTAAGTTGTAAAAGTGGTAAAAAGAGTGCAAAATAAAAATATGTTGAACTCAGTAACCCATAATTCACAGAAGTTAGAACAGTTAATAATTTACGTAATTTTTTTTCAGATTGAGCAATGTTATCATTTTGTGTAATATGGGTATTGCATAATAAAGCAGCACCCTTTTGTTAAGTAAATATTCACTTTGCATTATAGACATCAATCAATTTATTTTTCTTCCCAATTATTTGTTGTGAACTTCTTCCATTCTTTATATTCATTTATTTTCTTCTACATGCTCTGAATCCTCCAATTGCTGTGCACATGCATCCTGAATTCCAAAGCTGGCATCTGTTTAATATGGGTTGACTGATCTTTATATGCAGATGGCACCTCATTTCCTAAATGTGTTCTATTTGCACTCTACTGTACATTAGTTATCTCATCAGCCCAGACATTAATACAAGTAACAACAGTTTTCCAAGCTGTTCTGATTGCACAAGTACACTCATCTTCAGTAAGTGTGCATTTACTACCAATAACAGTAAGCAAATCTTCCAACTTTTGACACGAGGACACAAGTCTCCTGTGTTATATACATTTATATGTACACAGCATTTAGTACACCAAACAAGATACTTATCTGTCAGCATATCATTAATGGCATATTCATTTAAAGAATCCATTCTCAGCTGCAGATAATTACAGTGAAAAATGTTAAAAGAAACAGGAATACTGAAATCAGGAAACACAGAATTTACAGAAGATAAAATAATTATTAATTTTGTTCAAGATGTGTAAGGAAATCACACAATATACAAATAAATATTAAATTAGATACATTGAGCTAACCTTGTATGTGTTCCGTATGGTGACTTATACATTCTGTTCACCTTACCTCCTAAAAAAACATTGCAGTGAAATAGCTGTCTCATTTAACATCCTCAGTCCTTTTATTTGGTGCTCCTCAAATCTAAGTCTGGAAAAAAGGTCCATTCTCCAAGCTGGTGGTGCTCCTCACCTAAAGAATAAGACAAGTCCACTCTTCCTAATCTGTGTGCATCCCTCAACCCTAAATTAGGGGGGAAAAGTTCAATAGTTCACTATTTCTCTACTTCCGGACTAAAAAAGAAGCACTCTCTACCTTTAAAAACTGCAGCAAGCTATTTAAAATACACAACACAAAGCAATAAATCACTTCAGTCCCGACTGCAAAAGCAATAGCAACATTCATTTCCATACCAAGATTCAAAAGTTTCAATAAAGAAATTAATACAGTACTGACTGATCATCATCTGCCAATTGGGCCTCCTGACAACATTCACCCTGAGAGGCTGCCACCTTTGCTTCACCCCAGTTATGTCTCTGTAGCGTTGTGCAGGGGATCTACACACCCTATAATGGTGTGTTATCCTTTTGAAAACCTACACTGGTTTATAAAGTTTACTTGTCTGTAATGGGATTGGGAACTTCCTTTAAAAAAAAAAGGTAAATGTTTTTGGCCACTTACAGTTATAATAGTGCTGTGATTATATAGGTTCATAGATTCATAGGTTGGTACTAGGCTGTCGGCCCTGGGGCCTATACAAGCCTAGCCAAACAATTCCCTGGATATTTCTTCCCACAGTATTTACTTCCCTATACCCCTGTCTAGCAGGGTGACTGACGTGATCCCCAGGGTGAATTTCCTATCTCCCATCCAATCATCAAGGTTCCTTTTGAAGAGGGCCAAGGAGGCGCTCTGTTTGACTTGTATGGGCAGTCTATTCCAGAGTCTGGGGAGTCTCTGGGTCAGGAATCTATCCCTCCAGCATGTTTTTTTCATTGTGATGACAAGGTTTAGATCCCTGGAGCATGTGGCTCTGAGGGATTGGGATTTCTTTAAGTGGAGCATGTCCAACAGCTCAGGGTTTGACATGGCCTTGTTTGTTAAGCAGAGATCACCTCTGAGTAGACGATATGTGACAGAGTTGGAGATTTTTTAGATGGTCAGCATAGGGCATCTGCTTTAGGCCTGTGATTCTTTTAGTGAGGTATTTCTGTGGCCTTTCCAGCTGTTGCAGATGTCTTGTGAGGTACATACCAAACGGGGCATTGTACCCTATAATGGGTCTAATGAGGGATGAGTACAGTGGGACAATGACCTCCTTTTTTCTGGATGAAAAGCCCTTAGTGATGAGGTGTGCCACATAGAAGGATATCCTGACTGTTGTGGTGATGTGGTTATCGAAGGTGAGACCACTGTCCACCTGTATCCCTAAATCTCTTATCACACTTTCGGTGTTTAGTGTACTGTCACCTATGTGGTAATTCATGGGTACATGGTTTTTCCCAAAGGGGATAACTATGCATTTCTTGGCATTAAGCTTGAGCCCATGGCTCTGGCACCAAGCATCTGTTTCTGTAAGGCCCTTTTGTAGAATAACCACATCATTTGGGGATTCAATAATGGCTCCCAGTTTGCAGTCATCTGTGAACTTTGTTAGCCAGAGTCCCTTAGTGTTGGCCTGTACTTCAGAGAAGTAGATGCCAAACAAGAGCGGTCCCAGGACTGAACCCTGAGGTACTCCACTTTTCACTTGTCTGGAGCTGGATTTGGAGTTGGCTACATTTACAGTCTGGGTTCTGCCAGTAAGCCAGTTGGCAACCCATCAAGTGGCATAGGGTTTTATGCCCAGCTTAGTAAGTTTATCTATGACACCAGAGTGGGGGATGGTGTTGACTGCCTTGGCGAGGTCCAGATAGGCTGTGCGGAGTGCCTTACCCTCGTCCACAGCTCTGGAGACTGATTTGAAGAAGACAATCAGGCTCAGGAGACAAGATCGGCCCTTCACGAGCCCAAACTGGGTGGGGGTCCAGTGTCTGAAAGTTGCCAATGTCTTTGTTTATAAGTTCCACGATAATGCGTTCCATGCCCTTGCAGATCAGGCTGGTCGGACTGATGGGACGGTAGTTCCCAGGATCCAAGGTGGATCCCCCCTTGTGGAGTGGGATAAGTGTAGCTGTGTGCCACTCAGTGGGCACAAAGCCTGAGGTGAGGCTATGATTAAACATGACACTTAGGTGAGGTGCTAGTTCATTTTGTAGTTCATGTAGTGCACAGCCTGGGATGTCATCTGGTCCCATGGATGCTGTATTCTTAACTTTGGAGAGTGCGGTTTCTACCTGTGTGGCTGTGATTACTGGAATTTGGCAATCTTTTGGTATTGAGATGGGCCCTTCAGGGGGTGAGAGGGGGAAGAAGTTGGCACTAAATCGATCTGCCAGTATATTGGCAATATCCTTGGGATCAGTATATTTAATGCCATTCTGTTGTAGCTCAGAGCGGATCTGAGCATTGCCATTTAGATTCTTGACATAACTACAGAATGCCTTGTGGTTGTCTTTGGAATCTTTGGCAATTTTATTTTCATAACTAGCTTTGGAGGATTTTATGAGGGATCTCAGCTTCTTACTGAAGCTGGTAAGGGAGTTTTTTTGCATCCTGGAATTTTCCTCTTTTCTGCAACAGTTTCTTCCTACTGTTGTATAGTTTGTTTATGGCAAGGGACCACCAGATTGGCTTCCTTTTTTTGGAGGAGAGCATCTTGGTTCTATTTGGAATGGCATGATTCATGCACGAGTGGATGTGCTCGTACAGTGCCTTAGTGTAGGATTCAGCAGTCGAACTTTCAGCTCCCGTCTGCATGGGTGCCATGACGTTTGTCACTTCTGACTTAAGTAAAATGAAGCTGGCTTTGAAGAAGTTTTTTTTACGGAGGTTTCCTTACTGGGGGTGGGGTGGGATGTGGATGTCAAGGGTGATTTGTTTATGGTCAGACCTGACCAATGAGGGGGTGACCATTGATATGAAGCATCTATCTCCCATGGTGGTAATGACCAGGTCTAGGACACTGGAGCCCCTGATGGGACAATGGATTAGTTGATCCAGGGCGTTGGAATTTATGAATTCCAAGAACCGTTGGGAAAAGATGTTGGTACCTGAGTAGTTTTCCCAGTTAATGGCAGAGTAGTTGAAATTACCCAGTATTAGGGTGTTTGGTTGTATCTTAATATTTTCCAGTATGTTTAGAAAGGTGTAGTGAGAATCTTGGGGCATGGTGGGGGATCTTTAGCAAGCTACAATTTGATTGCAGTCTTACCTAGTGTTAGTTGCACCTGGAGAATTTCATATGCATTGTGTTGGGCAACTAGCCTGGAGGTATGAATACCCTTGGTGAATATGGACACTACTCCACCTTTAGTGTTTCGGTCTTGGTTTGGTGACCAAAAAGTGTGGTAAGAGTTGTAGCCTGGTATTGCAGGGGTGCTCTCTGTAGTCCTGAACCAGGTCTCAGTTACTGTACAGATATCAATGTTCTCCACTTTTAGGAGTGCTTCGAGAGAGTGCATTTTGAGGTTTAGACTTCTAGCATTGAGTAGCATTACCTTCAGATTTTGCATGCTTGTATCTGTTATGGTGGTGGCTTTGTCCTTTGAACCTTGCCTAAAAAAGGCACTATAGGTGACAGGTGCAGACCATCTCTGGCAAAGCATCATGGTTTGTCGATCATGTTGTCCTAGGCAGACAGATACTGGATCCCCTTTGAATGACACTAGAAGCTTAGCCAATTGTTGAAGTCAGTCATTTTGTCCCTATACTGTGGTATCATTCTGGGCGAAGGCAGGATGCTACTCAGGGTCACCTGCCTGGGCCACATGATCCGAGAGCTCTTCCATGTGTCTTTTAATGTAGTGCAGGGAGGTACATCTCAAGTAATTCACTCCAGCATGGACAATGACCGAGTCATATTTGTACTTGTTGTGGAGTGCATGCATTATGTGGTGGATCCTGGCACCCAACAGGCAGTTGACTGTAATTTTCTCGTTGCTCAGCCTGGTGAGTGGGACATCAGTGTGCCTGACTATAGAGTCACCTATGACTAAAGTGTTGGGTACGTTGTCTTGCCTTAGGGGCTGTTGTTGGGTGGCACATTGGTGTTGTGAGCTATGTGTCACTTTGGTTGTGACTGGTGTTTGTTTGTGTTTCAGCTTCGGAGGTCCTTGTTGCTTGGGCAGGTTAATGTTAAGGGCCTCTGCATATGTGGGTTCGTGTTGCTATGTGTGGGTGTTGATGGTGTGGGTTGTGAAGGGCTATGTGTTGCTTGAGGTGTAGTGCAGGTGTTAACCTTCTCCTCTTGACTGTCTAGCACAATCTTGGCTGGAGAGAGCTTTTCTTCCAGTTTGGCTATGTAAGTGCATCTCTCACAGGTTGTAGTGTTGGGTGGTAGGAGGAGAGGGTTGTCTGTGTACATGAGGCAGTTGCTGCATTGCCCCAGTATGCCCAGATTCACCAGGTGGACAGGAGAAATCGCCGGAAGCTGACCCTTGGACATGACTGTTTAGGTGCTTTTTTTTGTAAAGTACAAGAGCTGTTTTCCCTTACCTTTGTGAGGTACTTTGCAATTATAGGCTGTTTAGTGCCTATGAGTAATTTCTCCTTATTAACAAGGAGATTTGAGTGCTTGTATCAGTTTCAGGCTTCCTAGTGCTTTCCAGCAGGTTCTAGAGCAAGTGCTAGTCACAGGGGTTCAGATTTTAGTGCTACTACTGAGAAACCAGCCAGTTCTAAGGAAAGTTTTGAAAAGCAGACTTTCTGGCACCTGGAATCATTTAACTGTAGCCCCACGGTGTTGCACAATGCAAAAAAATCGCAAACACATGTGTTTTTAAGCTAGAAAGTTGAAAGGGATAGATATCAGCCAAAAATGGCTAATAAAATTACAATTTCAGAGCTGGAAACCACTCCTCTAGTGTTAGATAGGCAGTACAATGCTCACCACTCCCACTGGTAAGCAGTAGGACTTCCCTCTACCACAGCAAGGTCTGGATATCTCTGAACATGGAAAATAAAGTCAAGAAATGAGCAAATCCTGGGATCTGGACTATACTAGCTAGGAAAGGTGAGAAACGAGCAAACAAGATAGTATTTTTTTTTTGGTTAAAACAGGCTAAACAATGCAATAATACAGTAAATAAACACAGAAAAAGCTAACGCACTTGAGTGTGTATCCCTAAACAGTAAATGCAATTAAAACTCTACAAAATTAGCAATTTAAAACTTTTTGAATGAAGCAAGGCAAGTGCATAACTGAAAAATGATTTAAGAGGCAGTAATACAGTAGAATAAGTAGCTAGTCTACATTTACAGAAAAGCAGCTAAAACACACTAAAACAATTCAGATGCAGTGCAACCTAGAGTACTTGAATTTAAGGCAAGTACAATTTTAATAAATGCGCTAAAATATACTCTATATTTCCAAAATGTTTGAGAAGCACAGTCAGAACACAGGGACATTTAGGCATTTTTTTATAAGAATGGGAGAACTGAGGAACAGAAGGAAAGAAACTAAGTGGGTTGGCCTTCTCAGATGTTCTCTTTGTATTAGGTAGAATGAGCTAATGACACTAGACTGGGAGGCGTGTCCTAGATCAAATTTACAGTAGGGGCGGGCAACTGCAAAGCTACCAAGTATACTAAAGCTTGTAGCCTACACTCTTTTAGACAGTAAACACTAAAGAAATGTTTATCACAGCAGTGAGCCACAAAATGAAAGATTTTAAACAGATAAAGGGGCACAGTGAAATACAGTGAAACTACCTATAAAGCTTTACAAACAGTGTGACAGTAAAAAAAACTTATTTCTCAGGCACTGTAAGGCAGACAATTTTAGTTTAACCATGCAGATTAGTTAATAGCAATAAAATACAGTAAAAAGTATGCAGCAGGCAGTAAAAAGTGCTATATATAAATTGCTAGAAGCAATAACCAGTATAAATAAGCCAAAAAAAACAGGATACCTATTGTTATATATCTCAGATCCGAGTTGTAGTCAATGCCCCTCCTCCACTCGGCTCAGTGTGTATAGACAGAAATCCTGTCAAAGTTAGGGCTTAAAAACCAGAAGATGGGCAAGTGTCAGCATAGCCAGCTGGAGTTTTGTAAAGAATATGTCCTTTGAATATCAAATTGATTTAAGCAAGATGCTTGTGTTACAAATGTATTAGAACTGTATGTCATTTGTATATCAAACTGATTTTGTACAGATGCTTGTGCTGAAAATGTATTTGTGAGCTTTTCTTGTGTTGAAATGTATCAACAGTGCACTCTGCTGAAATGAAGATTATGTACATGTATTACTGTATTTGAATTAAATGTATATGCTTTAAAAGAGCACACTGGCACAGTAGAGGTTGTCCATTATCTCAGTGAAAAGAGGGGAGGCTCCAGACACTGTCATAAACATTTGGATGTGTATTGTGACCATCTGTGCTAAATTCCTGTCTCAACGTCAAAGGGGAATACTGTGAAAACCTAGAGTCAGGTGACCAGATGAGGTCATTCTGCCAGTCCTCTTGGAAATCATACTTTAGATATTACAAAGAGAAAGCTCAGAGTATTGAATATTCTGTGTAAGAAGCCTTAAATAGAAAGACCCTCACCCACAACATCCTGCCTTGTGATAATAAGTAACTTAACTAGGGAACAGTAATCCTCTTAGATTCAGTCAGGAATATAGTGAAGCTTAGTTTAGATATTGTTTTTCTTTATTTGTCTGAGTCTGTCTATTAATGTTCATTTCAGTATTTCCTGTGACTTGGACTCTGATTTACTGTGAATATGTATTCAGTATTTTCATGCACTTTTATTATCTGTTATTAAATATATTTAAACTTTTATTGTGGCTGGTCCTTGTAGAAAGTATTTAACCTTTGAGAGTGCTTATATTTATTTGGTGACATTGTGTGGGCCACTCCAGAAGGCCTAGCCATGTTGGTGAACTACTACCATTTGTATTAGTATTAATATTTCATAGTATAATTGGATACCCTTTTTAAGAGCCTTTCAGTAACTGACTGGTGGCAGTGAATCTATCTTATAGTCTAGGCAAAGCTAGTAGAGCGGGTAATCTGTGCCAGATTTTCCCAGGTGCCTCTATGTGTGTGAAAATTAAATCTTAAAGAGTGTGTGTGTCAGCTACTTGGGGCAGGGACACAAAGCAATGGGTTTACAGAGAGGGTGCTGGAGGACCTGGCTTGGATACTAGGCTGAGGACCTAAACCTACAGCTGTATCAGTGGAGAGTCTTATTAGGGACCTGGAGGGAGACAGAAATAGAGACATCCAGACCCCAGGCTGAGTGTGTTCCCTCTGTGCTCTTAATGGAAATTGTACTGAATGCAGAGAGGTTGGCATCTGGAAATACTGAGTGTATCTATTTGTATTACAAGTGCACATCCCTCTCCAGTCTCAGTGGTGAGGATTCAGGCTCCTTGATTACTGGCCCAATGTGGGGACGACACATGTTGGTGGCCATCACATTTTTGGTAGCAGTGGTAGGCATCATAAGAACCATTACATTTCACAACTTGGTATGGCTCTAAGGTAGAGTAAAGCATGCATGCATAATTTTGATTGTTGTTTGAATAGTTGTAATCCCCTACTTTCAAATTATGTGATTGCGATGATAAATATCTCAGGAGATCTTCATATTTCTTGAGTTTGTATTTACATAATGAATAATGATATATCAAATCATCATCACTAGCATTTTTGCCTCATGTTAACTGAAGGAACTTTAGTTTTAAAACTGATTTCAGTAAAAGTTCAATGTCCTATAGATGAATGTAGAGTCAACCTACATTTTCTTATGAAAACTTAAATATACTCTGTCCATGGAATGTTTTTAACAACTGCTACACTCAGCATTTTAGGTATCGTACACTTAAATCTTAACACAAGACCATTAACTTTAAGTTTCACAGAAGTGAGCTTCCCATGTTTAAAAATTAAATATTGGTCAAAATCACAGAAATGCTGGCTATTTAATGCTGCCCAATGCTGAATGAACAACATTAGGGATTTCAGAAAGTGAATACTGTCCATAAATGGGATTGATACTGTTACTGATATAATGATAATCTCTACATGTGGACATCTACTTGACATCTCCTATGATTAGTAGATATTCAACATACTAAAGTGGTTCAGAGAAGTTAGCACTTAGTTTTGTCTAAAGTAATTTTGACATATATGCTTTTACTAAGTTTGTGTACTGAAAGATTGAATATCTGTGTAATCTGGTTTTAAGATGTTGGTTAATAACAAGAAATACATCTTTTGCATGAAATAAGGCTTTAGTTTTCATTATCATCTGATGGCTTTTGTGAATAAACTTTAATGCAGTGATCTGTATAGATGGGATAAAACACTGGGGCCTATTAATGCAATATCATTGCTTGGTTAAACTGTCAAGTCGTCATAACAATTTGCAAACATTTTAATTACAGAAACAAGAGGTGTACTATCATTAGTGCTATGCTAAGTGTATGCTGATAAGCATTTTAACTTTCTGCAGGCCTGGCTCTATATTTGTCTTTTCATGTGTTTCTTTGTGTCAGAGCTTTGTGTACAGAATGCTGGCTATGAGGTTGACATATATTTTATTTAGTTTTATTTATCTTTTGTTGACTGGGTTAGTCACACTAAGCTAGTTGCCTGTTTCTACGGGAGGGCCAAGGTCATATTTATATATAAATTTGTTTGGGGTACCAGAGAACTTTCTGTAGTCTTTTTAATGAGTGCCATGGGATATTTTACAACCATCTGAGTTATCACCAACTCAAGCAGATAAGAGTCTGATGCAACATCTTATCTAAAGGATGGCACAAACTTTCTTAGCTTTACCTTTAATGGCCTACTACCTTATATATTCACTTTTGGTGGGTAGTACCTTATGGGAAGCAGTGATGGCACATATGTCAAATTAATGTCTTTTTTATTTCTGCAGCCCATATTTCTGCAAAATTTAGGATTATCCATTGTTTAGAAAATTTTGAAGACTAAGCTATGGCTTCTGCAAATGATCTGAATTGTAATTTCATTAAATAATATTCTTAGCTTAGTGTGTGATATATATATATATATATATATATATATATATATATATATATATATATATATATGGGTCTACTCTGAAACATCTAAATCCCATAACATCTAACTTCATAACATTGAGACCAGAACATCTAAAACCCCAAAACTCATAACATCAAATTTCATAACATCTAACACTACAAATCACAAGAAAATAACATCTCCTCCACATATAACAACACCAAACTAGCAAAGACACTTTTTACTAGGTTTCTGAAGGGGGAGTAAGCCCCCTGCACCCCCCATGTGGGGGACTCCACCCCCCCGTAAATTAAATATACCAACTCCAAGATTGCACTACAGTGGGAAAAAGTTAATTTCCTAACTTCCACTGTATAAAGCCCCACTGCAGAAACATAGTAAAAAGTATGTTTGGTAATTTGGTGTCATTATATGTGGAGGGGATGTTATTTTCATGTGATTTGTACTGGTAGATGTTATGAAATTCAATGTTATGGGTTTTAGATGTTTTAGGTTTTAGATGTTCTGGTCTCAATGTTATGAAATTAGATGTTATGGGTTTTCGATGTTTTGAAGGGGACCCATATATGATATTTATAATTGTTTTCAGGGCTTTCTATCTTTTCTTTCTGAAAACTGAAGTCTCATAGTGGGTATACTGGAAATGGGTAGGGGACCAGCCTACTTAACCAGTTAAGAAATCATATAACTACATCCATGCATACTTAAAATGTGGTTATGACAGAAAAGCAGTTGTTGTGCCATAAATGATGTGAGTGTGATGTAGCTTAGCTTAACCAGGCTTTACATTTTACATTCTCTGCAGTGGTCCAGTTCCAGAATATGGTTTCTTATTTCTGCCATTTTGATGTGGAAAATTGTGTTGTATGCATTAAGAGAGTGAAGAACAATTTTGGACTTTATACTTTAAAGCACATTATTGTTTAAAGAAAATTGTGAACTCTATAACAAATGACTGCACTGTCTGCACTGGCCTGTCTAGCTCTGAACTGAAGTAATTGTTGCTACCAGTGAGCACAGTGTTATAGCAATGATACAATGTTGCCTCAGGGTGTGCTGAGACTCTTAACTTTCACTAAATGATAGCAGACCAGCTGTTGTATCAGCACAAACATAGCCAGCCTTAGGCATAGGCCAACTAGGCGGCCGCCTAGGGCGCTGCTCTAGCAGGGACACTTTAGCAGTATTTGTTTGGTGTAGATAGACCAGGATTGGGGCACTGGGTGGTGTGATGGGGGAGCACCCTGGAGCCCTTTTGCCTAGGGTACCAGTTAACCTAGGGCTGTTCCTGAGCACAAAAGTTCTACAGCCTTTCCTGATAAGCTGATATGCCTGATCCGAGGAAAGCTAATGGACTGTATTATTGAACACAGGCTCGTGGCAGAAGTTTTTACAGGTAAACTGAAAAAAATAAGATGGATTTTACCTACTAGAATAAATAAACAACTAATTAACTAAATAAACAAATAGCAGTGCCTTTTCTACTTTGCAGAAAAAAAGGAACCCTTTTTGACTGAAAACCAGAAATATTGATGGAAGAGTATTTTTGTCTTATGAACTCCGTGATGGTTACTAACACTGAAAATATGTGGTGACTAAATTATTTATGTATTTATACTTCTAATGCTGAAATACTGGCGGTCAAATTATTTATGCATTTATATTTTGTTAATTCACAGATTATCCTCATTTTGCTAGGCTCTTTTTGGGAAGAACTAAAAGGAAAAACCTCAAATCTGCAACACAATAAGAGATGAGCATAACACAAACAGAAATTATTTTAGGCTCGCCAACAAAGGTTAAATAAACTAAAATTAAAATAAATAAATAATATTTGCTTATAGCATACATAAGGGGTTCATAATCATCTAACACATTAACCATGATACATAGTTAGAGAAAGATATTATTCATCACAGCAAATTCTACACTCAGTCATGCAGTATATCTAAAAATTGGTAGACATTAAGGTTGGGATTCCAAAATGTTAAAAGTTGTATGCCCTTTTTACTGCTTGTGGTAGCCATTTCCAGTTCAGAGATAGCCCTACCACAGTGCTTTTCTTTGATGATGTGCAGTATTGCATTGGGCTATCTCCATGGCTTGCCATAAATGCTAATAAGGAATTCTGGGAGAGCAGCATATGGTAATTAGCTATGTGCTCTCCTGGAATGCCTGTGGTGTGTGCTTTTCACAGGCAAACCATTCACAGAACTGCTTGGCTGCACAAACCAATACTGCACACTGCATTTATCTTGGCCAAAATTTAGTCAGCTATTACTATCAAATGGAGAAATTGTGGGGACGGTGTGTGTGTGTGTGTGTGTGTGTGTGTGTGTGTGTGTGTGTGTGTGTGTGTATGTGTGTGTGTGTGTATTGCTGCATTTGTGAATGTATGCAGAGATATGAGTTGTGTCTGGGGACTGCGTAGGTGTAAGTGCATGTGTGTGTTTGTGTGTGTCTGCCTGGGTGGTCACAATATAGAGGTTAGTTAAAGGATAGCTAGGGGTAGGTATGTATAGTAGTGTGAATGGGTGAGTGTGTGTAATTGGTTGAAGGATGCACTTGATGTACTGGTGAGTGTTTGGTGTGTGAGAGTGGTAATATCTGTAAGTGTGCGTGTGCATGTGTGTGTGTGTGTGTGTGTGTGTGTGTGTGTGTGTGTGTGTGTGTGTGTGTGTGTGTGTGTCAGGGTGATCACAATATAGGGGTTAGTTAGAGGATCGATAGGGTAGGTATGTATAGGAGTGTGAATGGGTGAGTGTGTGCATGACTGCAATTGGGTGAAGGATGTACTCGAAGTATTGGTGAATGTGTGTGTTTGTGTGTATTGGAGGAAATCCATACCTTTCAACCCCCCCCCCCCGACTAAGGAACAGTAGATATAATATGAGGGAGGAGACACTACACAGTAGAGAAAACTGTTAAATATTATGGAAGTAACCTAATATATTAATAGAACAACAGGTTTTGCAACACAAATGATGTCCCTGGGCACTAAACACAAGGGATACTCTTTAATATTATCCTAATCTACTTAAAAAGTTAACAGAGCTCAGGCTTTGCAACACAAGTATGAAACTGCAATGTTTGACATTACTGACTGATTGCAAAGGTCTGTAATATATGGGCACCATACTCAAGACTTTTGGACAAAAACATGCAGTGTTTCATATAGATATTTAAGTGGAGACCTTATTCAGGTATGTGAGGTGTTTAGAGACAACTACCTCTGGAAATGTTTGGGGTTATCAAAAAATAGTATAGAATCATCAGACAACCTATATAAAAGATTATATAGGAATGAAAGCTGTACTAACTGGTTCTCTGAGAGAACAGCTGATGCCTGGAATACTCCACCAAATAATATTAAAGCAAGTACTATCTTAGATATTTTAAGAATGACTTGGACCCATTATGGGGAACAGCAACAAACTGGAGATGTTCTGTAAACTCAGAGACATGTAAGAGTTATGGCAGCGTGTGTGTGTGTGTGTGTGTGTGTGTGTGTGTGTGTGTGTATGTGTATGTGTGTGTGTGTTTGTTCTGCTTTTAAATATCTTGAGATGTGACTGTATTGTCTGATGAAGCGGCAAAATCTGTCGCGAAAGCGCTCACCATTAAAAGTATGTTTTATCTGTTTATTGGCCGTGGTTTGGTTCTACTATTGTTTGTTCTACATTATTATCATGGTAGTGATAATATATGAATCAGACACTTTGGCCTTTTCATATGAAAGTTAGAACAGTATTTTTATGTACACTAAACCATTGATAAGGTTATTGGTTTGCCGCTGTCTTAAATGTCTTCATCTGAGAGATTAGTATGATCAGAGGATAAAAAATCTGTTGAATTGAGAGAGGCAAGGATTATTATTAAAATAATTGTACCCATTTAAAGACATTTATGTGTTATAGAGTCTAAAGTAGTAAATTTATATAAACTTTTGTACGGACCTTGTAACAACCACTGATCATTCACATAATACTGTTTATATTAGACTCCATATTACGCTGTTACAGACGCAGGTTGTCGAATGCGTCTTTTCAAACTGAAAAGCACGAAAAGGCAAAATAGTGAAGCGGCTTTCGTTACTTTGTCATTTTCGGCACTGTAGTGTGATCTCAGAATTGGTATATTTAAGTAGGGGGTACATGGTTTACAGTTTTTTTTTTGTTCTGAGGTTTCGACGTTGTAAGCTTTCAATTACATGGGGTCGATTATGCGTCGTTCGCTCTTGTGAGCGTGCAATATCATAATATAGACCCTTATATTACTGCACAATGTTAGTAGCATCACTGTTTCTAATAGTACTGTTTTATAGTACTTTTGTATTCCACTAATGGCATAATCCTTCTGAGTTTGATAGATGGTAGATGTTCCATATCCCTGGAAGTGGTGAATAGAAGATCTATTCCCTAACTTAGAAGTCGTTTTTGGCATTTTACATCTACAATGAGTGGATGACCTTAGCTGCATTATGGGGTGGAAGCAGTGATAGGTCCGAACATGCTGGCTTCATTATGGACTTCAAGGCTCACAATAGTTAACTATAAGATATGTGATTTTAAAATTCATGCAACAGATTAATCCCAAATGCCTTAGTAATATATAGCTGGGTAGTATTGGATGCAAAATGCACAACTGCATTATAGGACATTTCTAACTTTGATAAAACGTTGTTTGATAGGTCTGTAAACATTAAGAATTAATGTCAGAGCTGATTCCTAGTGTCAGGTGTCCAGTGATTTTTAACAAAATACAATACTCATAATTTCTGATTTGTTTGCTTTGCCACAAGCTCTGAATGTACATGAAAATTTAGTTTCTGATCAATGATTAACTCCAAGTGTTTTCAGATGACTACTTTTCATATGTATGCAAAGATTCCTTGTATTGAGAACTTTCAGGAAGTGCTGCTGTTTAACCTGCTTTGTTTAGTAAAGAACAACATTTTATTCTCTTTTCATTTAATGTCTTTTAGCATCTGATTAAAATTGCTTTTCAAAGAACAGAAAATAAGAAAGGAGGAACACAGTCTTAACTTTTATAACTTTATTTTTATTTGCTTCTCCCACACTGCCTGACCATCATCTCTCCCTCTCTAATGAGATGTCACATAGGCAGCAATTAGGGGTTTTGTGGTTAAGTCTCTAATCCTTCCCTTGGTGACTGATGTGAATATCTGCATCATTGTGGGGGTATTTCTCATCCTCTCATCTGAAGTGTGTGTGCCCCCACACACTTGCTTATGATGGCTACTGTCATTGGTGTAGAACATAAAATCTATGTCCCCCAGTATTGCAGCCATTGTTACTGTGCAAACCTCTGTTTGCACAAAAGTAATTTGGCCAAGCAGGGCCACCATCCCCCACCCTCAGGATTGAAGAGATGGCTTAAGCCACTCACTACAACCCTTCCCTGCCTCGGTGTTCCAGCACCTGAGTCACTAGCTGAGTTAGAGTCATTTTGGTTGCACTCAAAGCTTTATTCCTCTATGCCATAGAGCTGTGTCAACCTTCATAATGTCAATAGTGCCTGGTACATGGATGCAGCAACTATCTTTCCTGCTTTACAGCGTTCATTGTTCAGTAGTCTGGTTCCCAGATGGGATGCCCTGTATGTGGAGATTACATGTCCTGTCTGTGCCTCCATGGATTTTTTCAGGTTTTCTGGTTTACTATTATATCTCAAAGCCAAAAGACTTACAGCAAAACAGGTATCTGTGCAATATGTGTGTGTGTGGGTATGTGAATCCTGCAGTTGATTTATGTCCTGCATAGGAGCGGTTCTCTGCCTTATGTCCCTTCCTTGAAGGGATAGTCTTCAGTAAGTACCCCCCCAACACTGAGGAGGGTGATACTAATTAGAAAATGAGTAAATGAATGACCAAGCTTCATTACTACCATTCACAAATGCCTGCTGTACATTTAGAAATAACTAGCAGATCTGACTCGATAATGTTAATCATAAAGAGCAACAAGCACACTTTATTTCATTACTGAATGAGTCCATAAAAGTACTGCAACTATTTTATTTTAAAAATTTCTTCCATATTCCTATATGAACTTCAGTTTCCATATAACATGTGAAAAACAGTTATAAGCCTATTAATATGAAACTGGGGAAAGCAGCAGTCCAGTCAGAGATAAACATATGTGCACCCTTTTGTTACAGGCACATCTCTTAGAAAAGTAGTAATTAATACACTACTAGCTTTGGTGCTGGAGGTACATGATTAACTACTGTTGAAACATGTTTTTGAATTACATCTTTGGGGATTCATTCTGTCATTAAGACGAACTTTCCTTACAGATTTTTTTTTTATTTGTATTCCCTTTTTGTCCCTTTGTCTCTCCATAACCATTGAGCCCTATTGCCCCCATTCACTCATCCATTGTACACTTTCCAGCATCTGAGCATGCTGAGCATGGGAGGCAAGGGTTAAGGACTGCGGACTATTATCTTTCAGGATGTCAATTGATTTTATCTATTCCTAGTCTCTCCTCACAATGGCTGACAGGGACAATATAGTGTCTGCTAAGATAAGCTAGGCTTGGTGTAGGTTCATGCTTCAGTACACCCAGTGTACCAGGCTAGAGAACAATATTCTCCTTGGTGGGATCATGCTTCCATCCCCTGCCTTCACTATCACTCAGAGCAGAATATAGTCCTCTGGGATGGGTGAACTTACATAGGCTTCTCATTCCTAACCACTCATTGCTGACTTCTATAGCACTTGGAGTACTAAATTACACAACAATCATCTGGGCCACAGTAAAAGCTATGCCACGGAGCTAACCTTTCTAACAGTTTCTTCTAGATGGAACTAAATGAGAACACTGTTAGTACATTTTCTGGCTGCATGACAAAACTTCAACAAATAGCACTAAAATGGGTGAAAATTAAAGTGTGATTTGAAAGGAAAACAGCAAAAATCAAAACTCACTGTAAGAATATTAAAATGTGTCTTTTGTGAGGGGGTTCCCTCTTTACCTCTGGCATGAGCAAGGCCAGCCTTATGCATAGGCAAACTAGACAGCCACCTAAGGTGCCCTTCAGCTAGGGTTCTGAATTTGTTATTAGTTTTTAATTTTTATTCTATTGCAGATTTATTTATTAAACACAGTTGCACCTGGGCAATCAATTTGCAGAGCTTGCTACTCCTTGTAATCGTACCGTAACTTCTAGAAAGCTATCGCATATAGCCAGCTCTGTAGCATTCAAAAGTCTGATTAGTGGCTTAGGTGTCTGAGACACTGGGGGTAGGGGGGTATTCATCACAGATACTCCCTGAGGGGAGGTGTGGTCCACAGAGTGGAGTAGCTTTTAGACATTGCTGACAAACGCAGAGGTGGGGGATAATGGGAAATAAGGGTAGGTAATTATAACTTCCCTCAGCAAGCAAAATCAGTTGCTGTCATGACTCCCAGGATGTCCTTAAGAATCATGCCTGCCACAGCTCACTTGGAGAAGTCCAGGGAATGATGGAGGAGCAGGTATACCTGACAATAGATGGGAGCACTGGGATGGCCAGAAAGAATGAAACACAGAGGTGGAGGGGAAAAAAAGACAGCACTTCAGTAAATCAAGGCTGTCAGTAGAACAGATATTGACAGTATGAGGTAAGATTTTTTTTTTTAAATTAAGATCCTGGCAGGGAACCAGAAAAAAATAGCAGAGACATTTGCAAAGTAAACATGCAGGTACTTCGCTTGTCCTGGAACCGTCTCCACTGCCTACAGACCCTATTTCTATTGGCTGTTTCTGAAATTGCACAATGTTCCTGGTATTGGTTCTTATTTCTATCTGGCTTTACCTCCTAAAATATATATTTTTTTTTTTTGTTAAATCACCAAGGATTACAGCCAGTCAGTAATGCCAGACATTAGAGCTTGTACTGTTCCTGGTATTGCTGCATGTTTCTGCTCTGTCTCTCCTAAAGAATGTACTGTTCTAGTAAATCTAAGGATTATAGTCATCAAGTAATGCCAGCTGTTAAGAGGTTCGTAATGTTCCTGGTATTGCTTCAAATTTTTGCCCTGTCTCTCATGAAAGCATTTATATTTCTAGTAAATTACCAAGGATTACAGTCAGTCAATAATGCCAGATGTAATTTCTTACTGATTATTGCTCAGAAAATGCACGTTGATAGAAAATCTGTTGTTCTGATAATTTTTTTAAGTATGTTGTAGACAGTCAGCAATGCCGTACATTAGAGTTTTATGCTTCTTATTGTTCAGAAAATGTATTTTATGTGAAACTTGTTGCTCGATTATTAGCTTTTTAAATTAATCAGAATAATAAATAAACATAATTTGGGGCCTTTCTCCTGCTCCGTCCGTTTATTTTTGACTTTTTCATTAATTCTTAAGCCAGGTGTGTTGAAAACTCTGAATGTCCCTGAAATTCTCTAGTTTTAGTTTGTCCATATTAAAATTTTTGATTTTCTGGTAAATTGTAGAGTGTTGTAGTTGTTTAATAAATAGTGACATTTGAGTTGTTTGAGTTTCACACAATGAATGCTATGTAAGCTTATTGTTTTGTTAATACTCCAGGTTTATAAGAGCAATATTTACAATCTGCCTCTGATTTTGAGTCTTTTTCTTCCTCAGCATTTTCTTTCTCTGAGAAGTTGAGCAAGTATTTTTTTTATTTTGTTTTTGAACATGTGGGATATACACAAACACATTATCTACAATTGAGGGACGTGCGTGTGAAGGAAACTAACTGCTGTTTCTTTTCTTTATTCCAGCTTTGCAGGATTAACATGATTTGTGTGAAGTAACATGGAATACTTCAGAGAAAAAGCTTTAAATTCATTTATGTGACCATCATGTTGATTTGACTGCACCTTTAACTGCTGGGTGAGTGTTGGAACTGTCTGTGAATGAAAGTAGCCGACCCTGTTGTTGTCTGCTCAGTTCAGGTGGTTACTGATTGGGCTTTGTAAGAGTAGCATGTACATATGTGAAGTAAAACAGAATGCTTTATTGCTGTCACTGATATTTATTTGTCTGATATGTACACAGTAAAGTGAATATAATTGATTGGTATGCTGGGCGTCAGTGGATACAAGTGACTTACCCCTGCTATTTAAGCGCTGTCAAACAGCAGTCACTGATCTGGCAGGAGTAGTGTCAAGCAGGAATAGTAGAAAACAATGTATTTGCTAAAAATCAGCCTACAAATAGTATTGCCATGGTGTGTGTGTGTGTGTGTGTGTGTGTGTGTGTGTGTGTGTGTGTGTGTGTTGTGTGTGTGTGTGTGTGTGTGTGTGTGTGTGTGTGTCTGTGTGTGTGTGTGTGTCTGTGTGTGTGTGTGTGTGTCTGTGTGTGCGTTTCTGTGTGTGCGTGTGTGTGTGTGTGTACACCACAAACATCAGTATGGTACACATTAAGTGGCTATCGTTAGTGGTCGGGCGGAAGTAAGATATGTATGAAAGTAGCTGATCAGTAGCACAGTGGCACCGTGAGTAGTAATTTCATCTCAGTGCTTTGCTCTGGTTGAACTTATGGTTGTAGCTTCTTCTGTATGGAGTCTGCATGGCTTCCCTTTACCTTTGTGGTTTTATTCATATATTCTTGTTTTCTCAAACACCCTGAAGAATTTGCCTGTAGAAGTGTGAGTGTATGTTTGCATGCACGCGAGTGTGTGTGTGTGTGTGTGTGTGTGTGTGTGTGTGTGTGTGTGTGTGTGTGTGTGTGTGTGCGCACGTGCGTACCTTGTGATAGACCTGACTTGTCATAGCCAATGTCAGTATGTGTGTACTTGTGCGAAAAATCAGTACACTTTTGTATGACAGCCCTGGCTTTCAGGCATACTATCAGTGTGTGTGTGTGTGTGTGTGTGTGTGTGTGTGTGTGTGTGTGTGTGTGTGTGTGTGTGTGTGTGTGTGTGTGTGTGTGTGTGTGTGTGTGTGTGTGTGTGTGTGTGTGTGTGTGTGTGTGTGTGTGTGTGTGTAAATATCACTGATTTTCATCTGTGGATACATACAATATTGAAAGGCACATGCATAACTCTCTCCTGTGCAGCAGTAAAAAAAAAAAGTTATTACGTTCATTACCTTTCAAAAATAAGCATAGAACAATCAGACCCTCAGAGCTTCTGAGGCTTAGTGGCCCCAGCATCCCAGTCTGTATAAGTGGATTTGGCCACAGCTTTGTAGTGGTCTCAGCCCTGGCCCGTGAACCTCATGTAGTCTAAAGCCAGCCTGCTCAGAGGTGTGCATACAATCTCACTGAACATTGGGGTGGTTATAACTAATTCAATTTTCCTTAGAATCAAACCTCAGAGGTGTGCCCAGAATGCTGATATAGCTGACATATCACAGAGATGTACATGAAAACACAATATCCTGTGTAGCAGCAGTTAACTGTTTAGGAAAAACAGGTTATAACACATTACTAATGATTGCCATTTTTTAACTTTTCCCAGCAATCAAACATTGGGCCCATATACAGGAGGCTATTTTTTTTGAGGAAAGGTATATGTCTGACAGCAGTTAGAAGTGTGTTACTGTGTTCTATTTGTTCTTTCAGGCTTGTCCCAGTTTGACATCATAGTAGTATACAGAAGGTGTTTGTCTATTGTGGTTAGGGATGAGAAGGCATGCTGTGTACATGTTTGACTGCAGCTACTTGAAATATATAACTGTGGCCATTGGTGCCTTTACCCCAGTCTAATTCCACTGGGAAACACGGATAGTCCTTAGGGAATAAAGAGGTAGGCACTATTTCCAGATGGGATTTTTGCATCTTCATAAGCATTTGTTGTCTTCTCAGTTTACTGTAAACAGCTATTTTTGTCATGCACAACTTAAAAAATTAGACAATTTCCTTCCTTGCCCGGGCTTTTCAATAAGACCATCATTGGCTCAAAAGGTTAGAAAATAGCTGTGAAATGCACCTCACAGCATCTATAACTCCATGGCTTAAGTCAACTATTTATCCCACTCCTGTTATAGCACAGTCGGCCCCATTTGAGGTATGTTAAAAGATGCAAGAAAAGCAAAGCTAAAGTGCAGGTCTGAATTTCTTTCTTGTTCAAGGACATTGTTCACTTCCTTGATATATGGCAGAAGCTTGTGAGGGGGGTGGAAGTTGAGTTCATCTCATAAGTAAGCACGTACTAGATGTTCATAGGACAGCCTCATCATACATTTGAGTTTCATTCACTGCCCTGACTGTGTGACCCAACTCACTACCAAGTGGTGATCATTTGACAGTGCAACACCTCTTTAGATCTGACTGTTCAGTACATATGGTCTCAGGTCTGATGACACAACTACAAATTCCATTAGAGATATTTGGCCCAAGAAGATCTGGCACCAAGTATACGTATCTGCAATGTTCTGTTTAACATGGTGCTTATTATGAACACTTGGTAAATAGTACATATATCAAGTAACAATGCAGCCCTCATGTTCAGAACAATCAAGCTGCTCCACATTATCACATCCCTTCCGGTACCTTCATCATTCCCCATGTGGACAATCTTCCAGTAGAACTGCAGAGTCGGTAGGTGGTATCCTATCAAGCATGACACCAGTGGTCTGCAAGAAGGCTACAAACTGTGTATTGCTATTAAGTGCACACATAAAAAACATTAGAAAGAGTTTTCTTTTCTGCAACTCATCATCACATCGAGAGACACTTTCATCTACCTACATAAACTCCAAAACTCCAGCTGTACATGGCTTGCATGTACCTTTGCTCCTACCTGGAGCATCTCCTGAAGACAATTGCCAAAGTAGGAGAAAAAATCACCCATAACTGAGAAAGTCTGGTTCCAGAACCAATACCTTAGGCAGAGGTATGACTGTTTCTGGCTGGTTTATTACAAACATCTGTACAAGTGCATATTACTTTCCCAGTACTGAGGTTTAATTTCATATACCAGTTTCAACTGGCATGATGTAGTCCATCCCAAACTGTCACACTTCTGTCAGCCCCTAGACTAGTACCACATCACAACCCACATTGCACATTGTGGGTTGTAAACCCACTTGACAGATCCTTGCAGCTTTTCAGAAATAGCCAGACTGATCTATGTGGTTAATTTGATCACTAAGCCTTCTCCAAGGAACACTGCCTGCAGGCTTGGCTCCAGAGTTAGGGTCCTAATGAGCCATCATGAGGATTAAGGTTTTGGATTATTCTTTGTCTGGAATTTCTTCTTAGACCAGTTTGAAAAGGGAGACCCAAATAGAAGCACAGAACACCACACAACATAGATTAAACATATGGGAGTGGTTTTAAAAAGCAAAACTCCCAAATGCCAATGTCTGTTCTGTGGACATACTTTGGTCAATGAGACAAATGGTCAGCAAGTGTGCGAGATCAACAATCCCTGGGGTTGGGGCATATGTCACTTCCCCAGGGATTGTTTGATAGTATATATGATTAGCAGGGGGACGTGTACCCTGCAAAAACATTAACATTCTTTTGCATGGTCTGGGGTTGTACTTTGAAGCAAGCATGTTAGGGTGTTGACACAATGTTTGTAGTGTTAGTTTGCTGAAATTTAGGTTAACTTCAGGAGATCCATATAAATTTAAATATAAAATGTTATTTTCATGTATTATACATAAGAGTGATGCTGTGTTTGCTTATTGTAAAAATAAATTACTGAAAGCCCTCGAAGGTCAAGGTGGCAGATGTAGCATTTTATACTGTACTCTTTTTCCCTTCTGTCTGCTAGCTGCCAGCCTCCTCATCATTATCAAGTCACCTATTTGTTCCTTCTGTGGGACAACACTCATTTTTACCCCAATGGGCCAACAGCTGATCGGAAAGCCATCATCCAGGCAGTCTTCAGAAGTTGTTTTCTTAGTATGATCCTTACCCCTACCCAGCATCTGAAGTGTGGAGTCACTTAGGCAAGGTCCTGTTATGTCTTCCAGTGTGGGTGAACATATTGCTGCACATACCCCATGAAGGCCGCTGCACAAATGAGGTTTGACAGATTCAAGCACACACCCCTGACCCATATACTGCATACCGTGGAAGTGTTTCCCCTTAAGGACTGGTATTGTAGCAGGCCAGACCCCTTCCTTTCTCTCACAAGGGATGAGACAACATCAAAATCATGCTCCCACTCTTCTCACACAGTTTCTCCATTGCCTAAGAATCATCTGGATCATGGTCAGTGCTTTATCCCTTTACAATGTACAGCCAGGCATATATTACATCTTTTAGTCCCCTATTTCAGTAGCTACATTTGTAAAATGTATGCCTTTTATTTTCACTTGCTTTTTGACTTCCTCCCAAAGGAACTCATTGCTAAGTCGACAGGGGAGCAAGCTAATTAATTATTTTAAGACAGTGCTTATAGGGAAGGGCTGGATCATCTCAGTTAATTTTACACCACAATACCATATTCTACAAATATGAAGCAAATAATTGTTGTATTTAATTATGCAGGCAGATATTTATTACCTGTCTACCATTCTCACTATACAAAGGTACCACATTAAATGCCTTTTTTAAGTTGTATCTGCTTCTAATTTTGATATTAAATCTGGGGCATATCAAGGCTAATATTCAAAACTTACTTGATACCTTGCTTATTAGATTTTGTTAAACCAAAATTATCATGCACATGTCAGATATATGCAATAAAGCTGTCTAATCTTTACTGCAGAAAAAAACATATGTTGGAATTTCAGGATGTCCTTGTGTTAGTGGTTTCCATGGTATCAGCATCTTTGAGTACTCCATTATTTCTGGAGTGCCATTAAAATGAACTCTCTCAGCGGCCAAGGCTACATCTCTGCACAATAAATGCCAGCTGTCACATGCACAACAGAAACAGCTAAGCTGAATACCTTAGGCAAAGAAAAATGCTAACATGTACCACAGTTATGGGCCTATATCAATATAGTACACTGTAGCAATAAAATAATTTATTTCTTGCTGTTTTTCTGCCAGATTCTAATATAATACTGCTCAATTTCTGAGTTGTTTGGCTTCTGCTACATACCTTCAATCAACTGCATTACTAGCCAAGTTAAGTACAAACTTGCAGTGTTAAAGATTGTACTGCATTTTATTTTACTTTTCTGTGCATTTAATTGTTTCATTGGTATGTGTCTCTCCGTAGTTATTTATTTTTCTATTTAATTGTTTCATAGAATACTTTCATCTCTCTCTGTCTCTGCAGTTAGTTTTCCACCCACCCTCCCTGTTCTTGTTCTGGTATTAATCTTGGTGGCTTTGGAATTGCCCGGCCCTCCTGTAAATTTGTGTTTGTACACTCCTCCTGGGTCTATCTCATTTGCTCACACAACCGAGTACAGTGAAATCATATTTTGTCTTCAGACACTCCTACCAATCCCATCTGTTCAGCTAGAGAGAACATTTGTGAAGACAAGCCACTTAGGTCCTTAATTTTGAATTATCTTCTGTTTCCCCTTATTCTCTTTCCACTTTCCAAAAAAAAAAATTCCTAAGCTTGTTTCCTGCCTTTTCTGTAACTAGTTTAGTCCATATACAGACTTGCTGTATCCAGGACTGTTTGTAAGCTTCTGAGCCCCCCAAAACTTTCTGTGTTGGAATGAAGCCTTCTAGCTTATCAGTGGGAGTGGGACTATGTGATTAGTGTGGTGTGGTGCAAGTGTTTACCTTCTCCTTTTGACTGTGACGGTTTTTCCATCTCTTTCTACTTACTGGTTTAAAAGCCCGCATTTGCACTTGTTTCCCATGTTTCCTGTAACTAGTCTAGTCCAGATACAGATTTGCTGTATCCAGGACTGTTTGTAAGCTTCTGAGCCCCCCAAAACTTTCTGTGTTGGAATGAAGCCTTCTAGCTTATCAGTGGGAGTGGTAAGTGCTAGGTAGCCTATCTACCACAAGAGTGGTTTCTGGCCACAGAAATTGTAGTTTATTGGCAGTTTAGGCAGTTTTTCCATCTCTTTCAACCTTCTGGTTTAAAAGCTCATGTTTGCTCTCATTTCCCACCTTTCCTGTAACTAGTCTAGTCCAGATACAGATTTGCTGTATCCAGCACTGCTTGTAAGCTTCTATGCCTCCCAAGCCTTTATGTGTTGGAGGGAAGCCTTCTAGCTTATGAGTGGGAGTGGTAAGTACTAGATAGCCTATCTACCACAAGAGTGGTTTCTGGTCTCCACAAGATCCAGGTACAGATTCTTAGTTTTAGCACTTGAATGAACTTGTTGTTAGCACTAAATAAGCTACAAATTACTACAGCACTCAACCTTCCTCTTTATCTAGAGGAAAACAGCTTTTGTACTTACTTTTCTCACTTGCTTAAAGAAAAACAGCTCTTATACTCACTTTCCTCACTTGTCTAGAGGAAAGTACTTTTTTATTTAGGCATGTCCAAGGGTCAGCCCCCAGTGTTCTCTCCTGTCTATCTCATGAATCTAGGCATCTTGAGGCAATGAAGAAATTGCCTCATGTATACAGACAACCCTGTCCTCCTACCACCCAACAACACAACCTGTGAGAGATGCACTTATCTAGCCAAACTGGAGGTAAAGCTCTCTCCAACCAAGACTGCACTTCACAGTCAAAAGGAGAAGGTAAACACTTGTACCACACCACACTCATCACATAGTCCCACTAAACCTATACCACCAAAATCCACACATAGAAACACAAAAATATTCACAGAGGCTCTCAATAAAAATCTGCTCAAGCAACAGAGACCTCCAAACCAGAAACGCAAGAAGCCTCCAACCCCCAACACAACTCAAATGACACATAGCCCACAGACTCAGTGTGTCAATAAACCACAGCCCATAAGGCAAACCAATGTACCCAACACACTAGTCATAGGTGACTCTATAGTCAGGCACACTGATGTCCCACTCACCAGGCTAAACAAGGAGAAGGTTACTGTCAGCTGCCTGTTGGGTGCCAGGATCTGCCACATAACCCACGCACTCAGGTCACTCCGCAACAAGTACAACTATGACTCTGTCATTGTCCATGTTGGTGTGAATGACCTGAGACATACTTCCCTGGACTACATGAAAAGAGACATGAAAGAGCTCTTTGATCTTATAGCCCAGGCAGGTATGACCCTAGCCCTGAGTAGCATCCTGCCATCGCCCAGAATGATACCGCAGTACAAGGACAAAATGATTGACTTCAACAATTGGTTAAGCATCTGGTGTGATTCTAAGGGGATCCAGTATCTCTCTGCCTGGGATGACATGGTCTTCAGACCATGATACTTTGCCAGAGATGGCCTGCACCTGTTGCCCCTGGGATTCCAGATACTGGCTAAGGCTTTTGCCCCCCATAGTGCCTTTTTTAGGCAAGGTTCAAATGAAAATTCACCACCGTAACAGGAACAGGCAAGCAAAAACTGAGGCTAATGCTACTCAATGCTAGAAGTCTAAATCTCAAAATGCGCTCACTCGAGGCACTCCTTCAAATGGAGAACATCGATATCTGTGCAGTGACTGAGACCTGGTTCAAGGCTCTGGAAAACAGCCCTGCATTACCAGGCTATAACTCATACCACACTTTTCGGCCATCTTACCTGGACCAGAACACCAAAGGTGGAGGTGTGTCCATATTCATTAAGGATATCCACACCTCCAGGCTAGTTGCCCAGCATAATGCATCCAAGGTTATCCAAGTGCAACTAACTCTGGGCAAAACTGCAATCCAAACTGTACAGACCCTCCACCATGCCCCAGGATTCCCACTCCTCTTTTCTTGATATACTGGAAAATATTAGGGTTCAACCAAACACCCTAATAATGGGTGATTTCAACTACCCCACCATTAACTAGGAAAACTACTCATGTACCAACTCCTTCGTGCAACACTTTCTGGAATTCATAAATTCCAATGCACTGGATCAACTTATCCACATCCCCACCAGGGACAACAATATCCCAGATCTAGTCATTACCAACATGAGTGACTGGTGTTCCACACCTGAAATCAACTCCTCATTGGTCAGATCTGACCATAAGCTAATCACCTGAGATATCCGCATCCTGCCCCCAGCCACCATTAAGGAAACCACAGTAAAAAATTTTTCCAAAGCCAACTTCATGCTTCTTAAGACAGAAGTGGCGAACTTCATGACACCCATGCAGATGGACAATACAGTTACGACTGCTGAATCCTACAGAAATGCACTCTATAAGCACTTACACGAGTGCATGGATCATGCTATCCCACACAGAACAAATATGCTATCCTCCAAAAAAAGGGAAGCCAATCTGGTGGCCCCTGCTGTAAACAAACTCTACAACAGAAGGAAGAAACTGTTGCAAAAGAGAGTAAAATCCCATGAGTGGAGAAGCTGCCTGGTCATCCTCAATAAGAATCTCAGATCCCTTATAAGATCCTCCAAAGCTAGCTACGAAAACAAAATCACCACTGATTCTAAGGGCAACCACAAAGCATTCTATAGCTATGTCAAGAATTTCAATGGCAACACCCAGATCTGCTCTGAGTTACAGCACAACGGCATAAAAATTACAGAACCAACTGATATTGCCAACATCCTGGCAGATAGGTTCAGTGCTCACTTTACTCCACTCTCATCCCCTAACGGGCCCATATCTATACAGGAAGAATGCAGAGTCCCTGTAATCACATCTCTGCAGGTAAAAGCTGCACTCTCTAAACCCCAAAACACAGCATCTGTGGGACTGGACAACATCCCAGGATGTGTTTTACATGAACCTCAGAATGAACTGGCTCCCCACCTAAGCACCATCTTCAATCATAGTCTCACATCAGGCTTTTTGTCCACTGAATGGTGCACAACAACAGTTATCCCACTTCACAAAGGGGGAGCCACTACTAATCCCGGGAACTATCTCTCTATTAGCCTGACAAGCCTGGTCTTCAAGGCCTTGGAACGTATCATCATGGAACTCATAAACAAAGACATTGGTAACCTTCAAACTCTGGACCCCACCCAGTTTGGGTTTATGAAAGGCAGATCATGCCTCCTGAACCTGATCGACTTCTTTGAGGCAGTCACCAAAACTGTAGATGAGGGTAAGGTGGTTCACACAGCCTATCTTGACCTCACCAAGGATTTCAACACCATCCCCCATCCCCCATTCTGGAATTATAGCTAAACTCACTAAACTAGGTATAAATCCCTACGTCACAATAGGGGTTGCCAACTGGCTCACTGACAGAACCCACACTGTAAAAGTTGCAGACTCCAAATCTGACTTCAAACCAGTGACAAGTGGACTACCACAGGGTTCAGTCCTGGGACCTCTCCTGTTTAGTATCTACTTCTCTGAAGTACAGGCTAACACAGAAGGCCTCTGGCTAATGAAGTTTGCAGATGACTGCAAACTAGGAGCCATAGTCGAATCCCCAAATGATGTGGACATCCTACAGAAGGGCCTCACTGATTCAGATGCCTGGTGTCAGAGGCATGGCCTCAAGCTCAATGCCAAAAAATGCATTGTCATCCCCTTTGGTAAAAACTCTGTACCCATGAACTACCACATAACTGGCAGTCTACTTAATGCCAAATGTATGATAAGAGACCTTGGGACCCAGGTGGACAGTAGTCTCTCCTTTGATAATCACATCGCCACAGTAGTCAGAAAATAATTCTATGTGGCACACCTCATCACAAAAGGGTTCTCAACCAGGAAAAAAGAGGTCATTGTTCCCCTCTACTCGGCACTCATTAGACCCATTATAGAGTACAACGCCCCTTTTGGAATGTACCTTACAAGACATCTGCAGCAGCTGGAAAAGCCACAGAAGTACCTCACAAAGAGGATTACTGGCCTCAAACAGATGGCCTACACTGACCATCTCAAAAAACTCCAACTTTACTCCATAGCATATCGCCTGCTCCGAGGTGATCTCTGCCTAACATATAAAGCTATGTGAAACGCTGTGCTGTTGGACATGCTACACCTAAAGAAATCCCAATCCCTCCGAGCTACACGCTCTAGGGACCTAAACCTTGTCACCACAATAAACAGGACATGCTGGAGGGATAGATTCCTGCCCCATAGACTTCCTATATTCTGTAACAAACTACCCATCTATGTCAAGCAAAGTTCCTCATTAGCACTCTTCAAGAAAAAATCTTGATGAGTGGATGGGAAATAGGAAATACACCCCGGGGATCACTTTTGTGGCTCTGCTCGACAGGGGCACAGGCAATTAATTTTCTTGGGTGGTGTAAGTCAGGGAACCTTGTTGACTAGGCTTACTTAGGCTCTTGGGCCGATAGCCTAGTACCTACCTATGAACATATGAACCTATAATACATAAGTAAAAAAGAGACTAAAACAAGAGACCGAAAGGTGTCATATCAGATAACCCAAATGGAGGTGATCAGTGTGATAAGAATGCAGCCAAATACTTCGGAATACTGAGATTAAAGTAGCTTTTTAGCTATGCATCTCTTGGCCAGAGTAGAGCACTGATCAAAGTGGACCATTTCCTGGTTTAACCCATGGTTTATAATCAAATAAAAAAGTGAGTAGTACTAAGATGTACCTTGCCCTCTAGCCCCAGAATTCTCAGTAATACACACTGCAGAGGAAATCACCTTGCACTGATCAGCTGAATTGTTCTGCAGTGTGATGTACTAATTCATAGTCACCTGAATTCCCTGAAGGGCAACTTCCCATTCCTCAGGAGTATGCATGTCTCTATACTGTCTATGAGCTGCTCCATCATGCAGTTGATGCAACTATGCAAAAGAGTACCTACCACATATGCTGTAGTACCAGGGCCAGGAGGAATACACATAGACATTGACTCTCACTGTTCAAGGAGGCAGACAGAAAGAGACAGAGAGAGACAGAGAGACATGTGTATGTATGTTTGTATGCGTGTATATTTATGGTTCCCCTTCAGAAGGTCGAACGGCTGAAAGCTCGAAATGCATATGGCCAAAGCCATATGCTCGAATTTCAGAAGCTCGACCTTCTAAAAGGGAAAAAAAAAACAACAAAATACAAAACAATGTTTCTGTAGGGGACAAGCCCCCCTGCACCCCCACACCCCCCACTACTATTTATTCCAACTCCGAGATCTCACTACAGCACAGAAAGGGACATCTCCCATTCTGCGCTGTATGCCGATCCCCATTCAGAAGGTCGAGCTTCTGAAATTTGGAGCATATGGTCTCGACCATATGCATTTCGAGCTTTCAGCCATTCGACCTTCTGAAGGGGAACCATATATATATATATATATATATATATATATATATATATATATATATATATATATATATAGACACATGCACACACACACACACACACACACACACACACACACACACACACACACACACACAAGCATATAGTGACACATCAGTTTACACATGCATACACTCTTATTCCCACATATCACAACTTACCTCCATTAGCTAACTGTGCAGAGGGAAGCAACTCAGATTAACTCATTGGATGATGCAGGTGTGTCGCTGGATGATACCGGTGTGTGCCACAAGATTGTGGTGTACCCTTTACACCCTTGAAACCTTGCCCTACCCTGCACTTATGTGCTATAGGTGTCCATGAATTGTGAGCTATGGAAGTACTGTTACTGGGCAGCATATGGGAAAGGTCATTTACGCAGTCCTCTCCCACAGAGTACTGCATTTGTGTATGGTGCTCCAAACTTTGCTGCACAGAGAGCACAACAGTTATTTTAGACAGTGAGGGGGTATATGAATCAGAACAGCTTGTTTTTATCTTCCATACCTTAATAACAGCTAGTGTATGAATACCAGGTTATACATTTAAGGAACGAAAAACACATTATAGTCCCTGACAGCTACTGATTTTTTCATCAACTTCCACCCTGGTGTGTATGATGTTATGTGTGTGCAATGTTTTTTTTTTATTCATTTTCACTGTTGGTTTATGCATTTTCTATGTAGAGGGTCTCTAAGGTGATAATAAACTATTTTCCTGGGATTCAGGAAGGCTTACCACACCATGGAAGCCTTTACTCCGAAGGTTTCCACAGTGCAGTAAGCCCAACTGATTCCGACACTCTAAAGCTACAGCTTCAAACAGGCACTGGCCATAACATGGGCAGCAATCTCTCTGGTGATACCACATGCAAATGCAGCAGTCTGGGGCTGTGGTTAATGCTAACCAGTCATGGGGTCTCCCTTAGAAATAGTGCTGGCACCAGAATAATTCTGTAGAGCTATTCAGAGAATAGCTCTATTGAGTTATTTTTCTCATGAGAAGAAAAAATGTACACCATCTTTTGATAGTGGCCACCCATTCACTCCTAATAAATGGTTGTTTATTCTGAGACATGTCTACAGGGTCATGAATGCAGCTGCATGGATGTGACAGTGTGTGTGTGTGTGTGTGTGTGTGTGTGTGTGTGTGTGTGTGTGTGTGTGTGTGTGTGTGTGTGTGTGTGTGTGTGTGTGTGTGTGTGTGTGTGTGTGTGTGTCATGTGTGTGTGTGTGTGTGTGTGTGTGTGTGTGTGTGTGTGTGTGTGTGTGTGTGTGTATGTATGTACACATCTTGCTTTTGAAAGCCTGATATAAAGGTTGATAGGAGAAACACAAGCATACTCAGATCTGAGGGTGCAGTGTTTGATTCAAAGTTGTAGTCATTACCTGTCAAATGTGGTGTTTCTCTGTGCAACTCATAGCTTTAGATGTAATGAGGGACTTTAGCAGGAAGTCATTACTTATAACATTCAACCTTCAGTGTCCTGAATGTGGAATATTGTTTCTCAAAACTGTAGAACTTCTAAAATGTGTAACAGTCCATAACAACTTCAACTAGAAATCTCACAACATGGCTAAAGTTATAATCATGTACTTATAAAATGTTTTAGAAGTGGATCAGCATAATTCATTGTTCTTAAACATTAATATTTACTCAGAAATATTAACTGCAAATGTCTGATACTACTGAAGCATGGAACAGTTGAATTGTTTCTTAAATGGCAGTAAAGGTCAAAGTTCTGGGACTAGAAGTTATGTTAAAATGTCAGAAGCTTTGTATACCTTATTGTTATGGCTTTAGTTTTGGATTATTTCTCTGTTTCTGCTTATGCGAAAGTTATTGCAGCACTCAGTATGCAATTTAGCTGTATATCCCAGGTAACTTTGCCATATCAGCTGGGCAACATATTTAACTTTTTTGTGCAAGTAAGGATTCAGATTTGCTACAAGCCTTCACACTGATAGCCCTTGTTATATAAAAAAACAAAAACAAATAAAAGTAACATCATTATTGAGAACCTTTAAAGCAAGAGCCTTCTCATAACACTATCTTTATGCTACAGGTCATAAAAAAGAGAGAACATTCAATAACAAAGTTCAACAGAGGTTACATGGTGACATAAATGACTGCAAAGCTAGATGTCTAGAAATTCCTTTCAGACCAGTGGTGAGTGATGACAACAGAATGCACAAAACGTCATTATACAGTTTACCAATGTCCTTCACCACTTTACTTTCTAAATAGAATGGAAAACAGCATTTATAATCAATTTCATAATAAACAAGGCAGAAGAAATACAAAATGTAGTTCTGCCTCTGAGTAGTCATTAAACTTGGTCCATTGGCACTTGCCTCTACAACATAAAGGCGCACACAGAAATTCACCGCTCAAAGTTAGTGCTCAGTGGCAGATTTCTTGAAAGATATTTCGAGAAAACATTACTGGTTATAATCCATGGCTGAATCATAATCTTCTCCCTTTCTATTACAGATATTGAGTTTATGTATATATATATATATATATATATATATATATATATATATATATATATATATATATTGTGTTTGGGTGAGTGAGCAGCTAGGTACTGCCATCTTAACAGCAGAGGGTTTCTGGAGTATTTGCTGACTATATGAGTTTTGGCAGAAAAGATACAATGAACTAAAATTATTGCAATGAACTAGGTATTTATAATTACTGGACAGAGGTGTAACTGTAGACCTGTAACACCACTGTACTTCAGAAGTATCAGTGGCAGGAGAAACGCTTGGATCACCTGCTAAGAATGAGTGGGGTGATTTTGTCTCACTTACCCATTTGTGCCTTTGAAGGCTTATATAGTGCATGATGGTAAACCCTGAAGACTTTAGGCAATTGGTAGTATGGAGACCACTGTCACAGCTAGTCCAAGTAAAAGGCTGCTAGATACAGTCATATCTGATGTCATAAACTATATACCCCCAAAATGCTTTTATTAGCATTAATAGAATACATAATTGGTCTAAAATATCAGAACTATTACTCAAATCACTATAATGGCTTGGTCATCTCTTTCCAAGCCTACTTTAGTGCAAACGTTTTCAGTTGTTTGAGCTATCACCACCTCATTTCAGTACAGATCTTCTGTTGCTAGCATCAGTTTTCACATTTATATTTGGATACTGCTTTCACAATGCAATATGCTAGTATTTCTTCCCATGTGCATTGTTGTAATTTAGAAATAATCTTAAGTTAAAGGGTATAACTCTATGAGAGTTCTTATTATAGAAGCTATCATACAATTTTATATTTGTGGTCAAATTTTAAATACATTTACACTCTGGAACCATAAGGCATTTTCAAGGTGAATTTAGAAGCACTTTAGCACTACTATTGCTTTTAGGTTTGCATACCCTAGCTATTGTCAAAACACTTGTGCATGCTAAATATGCAGTCGGTCATTAGGAGAATAAATAGATGCCTTCTCACTAGGTTTAATGCATTTGCTGTGAAGAGCCATGGCACATTCCCAGCAACAGGAAGCAGTGAAGTGTTTAAGATACAGTAGAGTGAATTTGCAAAGCTTTGCATACCTAAGTTTTATTTTTAAACAAACCCCACTTTTGTGTGTGTGTGTTGCATAAACAAGTTACTTAAACAGACCAAGGTAGCTCTCTGAAAAGACAGTTGTGTATAGTGAGTTCCAGTGGGATACACAAATAAATTAAAACATACAACAAATCAAATGCAAAATATGAAAGCTTTAAAAAAATGAAGATTTTTAGTGTTTCTTTGCCCACTTTATTTAACTGAAATTAATGTCTCCAAAAAGTGTTAGACTAGAAGACTAAATAACATTGTAAATGTTATATGATGACACTTAATAGTCAGTGTTATATTTAGGGAATGTGAGACCTGGCAAATCTGAGAGGAATGATGTTTTCCAGCTCAACAAAATGTACAGTTGTAGTTTCAGCCATTAGTATTGCCCTATCCTCATGATGAAAACGGTATAGCTTTATTTCTTTGTTTGTTTGATTATTTTAAAATAATATGACCCCTGGAATCCTTGTCTTGTGCTGGTTGCAATAAAAATAACCGAAGACGATGGTAAAGAAATGCAAAACAACATTAGGTTTAATTTAACACAGTAGTAAAATAAGAAAAATATTTAATACTGTTGGATAGACAATATACAAAAATGGCATTATGGTAGATGAGGTGATGTGGTCTGCTGGACTTTAAGGGTCCTTGCTTCTGAAGATGGTATGAAAGGAACTCTAAATAGTAAAACTATGCTAACAATACTGTTTTTACATTTTGGCAGTTTTGAATCATATAATATGATGTGGCTTTATGACATGGCTATGTTTGTATTTAAATTTTGGTTAATAACTCAGGCTGCTCTGATGGTTTCACAATAGTTTCAATTTCAAAAGAGAAACAAATCCTTAACTGAGTGTAAATGCTTTCACTTGACACAAAAATACTAAACCAAGTCTAATGTTGTTCAGTTTAGTCATTGAATAATTCTGAACGTTTTTGTTTTGTTTTCTTTTATTTTAGTTGTTTCGGTCCTCTTGAGTCACACTTAGTTGTTTTTAGAATTTGAAAAGGGCCTAAACCCCATTTCTTCCATAATTTATTGGTGACAGAGAGAGAGAGAGAAAGAGCGAGACTTATTAAAGAACTATATATATATATATATATATATATATATATATATATATATATATATATACACACATATACACACACACACATACACACACACACACACACACACACACACACACAGACACACACACAGGGCGGCACACAGACACACACACGTAATATACTACATATACACATACATGATTTGTATATATTCAGCTGCTTAAGGGGAGACCACACACACACACACACACACACACACACACACACACACACACACACACACACACACACTTGAGAGTAAGAGTATCAGGTTATTGAGTATTATATTATATTATATTATATTATATTATATTATATTATATTATATTATATTATATTATATAGAGGTTATATAGAGTAGGTTTTGCAATGTTATTCATCAGTGGATAATGACAATACAAATCTTTTAATAAACTGTGCTCAGGCATTAAAGCGTTTTGGTTTTGTTAGGTGTACCAGCAATGGTGGCAACTTATTAAAGTAGAGATAAGTTGCAATTTAATTTTCATATCAGTTCCATTAAGAAACTGATCTAGGAACTTATTAACAATAGGAAAATTACTACAAAGAACTGAAAAAATTAGGTTATGTCTTCATTTACACAGTTTATAAATACTGTCGCTATTGTGTGCCATAGAGAAATGTATACTATTAAGAAGAAAATAACCACAGAGTATAATTACTGGATAAAACTGAACTTAACAGACAAATTTTAATCTACGTCCTATGATCATTTTATGACTGTTTAATACATTTTAGTAATGTATATAGCAAAAAATGATGTAGACACTTTTGTGAACAGTTATTTTGTTTTATTATGATAATGTGTTTGTTCCTGTGTGTAAAATTTCAATAAAATTTATAAAAGGAAACTGATCCAAAATGGTACTCAGACATCAGTTGTGTAGATGCAGTCAGAGATTTTTTATGAAGCTTGATAGCTAACTGTATAATAAAGTCCAAAGACTGGTAGTTTTACACCTCCCTTTTCACCTTTGCATCAGCTAGTTTCTGGTAGCTCAATCTATGTTTTCCTATTGCTTCAAAGGAAAACCATGACTAATTTCTTAAGTTGTTTGAAAGCTTAATTGGTACTCCTGTGATTATGTTACTTGTAAAGTAAAACATCCTTTGGAATTCATTTATATTAAGGAGTAGTACTTTCACTAATAAGTCAAAATGCTGTTTAAACATTTACCAAGTTGAAACTTGAGTATGTTAGTAATGGCTGAAAGATTATAGGTGATAAATAGTTTTCCACCTCTGGTATACCCAATACCTAAAGAGTACATATTTGTATAAGAAACTAAGAGCTCTTACAATTTATAGTGATCAAGATAAAATTTGCTTCTCCACAGAGACATCAGAACTAATTTGTCAAGAATGGACTTTTAGTTTAAAACTATACTGAAATGTTTAATAACACTGAATAATGGATTAATGAACAGACATGGATTGGCTAAATATAAAGAAATATCACATAAAAAGGAAGTAATAATAATTTCTTTATCACAATGCCTGATTCTTGAGAGATGAGAGAAACGTATTTGAGAATAATACAGAATAAAATTTTAATGAAATATTGAAAATATATTGGCGAAAGGCATACCTATCTGGTCCTTGTGCTAATTCTATAGATGACAAAGCCAGCAAAATCATTCATATATATTAAAAATTTTATTTGCATATAAAACAGTGAAAGTCTCAAGGAGCTTAATAATGAAAGATGCATGCACCCTATCAAAAGTCTTAAAAATATCTAAATAAATATAGATTATTTGTTTGTTGTAATGCTTTAAGAAGTGATATATATATATATATATATATATATATATATATATATATATATATATATTAATAACTCTAAAGTAATGTTGTTATTATTATTATGTGATTTGTAATTCTTAATGAAACATAACTAAAACTGAAAATGAAATAAGAGCAATGAAGTTAACAAATATGTACCAAGAAGATATTAATATTTAATCCCTTGGTTTCAGAGAGTGGTTTTGGAATTAGGTCTGTACAATAAAATGGTATTGGGCTGATTAAGATACAAATCCTGAATTCCAAATTTTCTAATACAGTTGTGTATTTCAAAAAGTATTGGATCCATTTTTTTCCTTAAATCTTTTCTAAAAGTCAATATAAAACCATGATGTTTACCTGCTTTCTTTATTTTGTTCATAGAAAGAAATAATTAAGAACTTCTCCAAAGATTACATCTTTATAGAAAAAGATTTTAGAGTCTGAAGATAAGGCATGGTCATCATAGTTATTGACAGTCAACCATTTTCTTTTCAGTAACCAAAGGATTCTTGTTTGAATATAGGTGTTTATAGATATCCGTAAAGATACTGAGAATTTAGTCAAGATCAGTGAAAGTTTCTTTAATGATATGGGTGCATTTTTGCTTTTTGAAAATTTATTAGCAAAACATTTCAAGATAATTTGGTCCTGTTCTATAAATCTGATGAACATCTTGTTTTCCAAGTTACAGAAGTGAGACGAAAGAAATGATATTAGTTCAACTGTAATTCTCTTATTGAATTTAACTTAGACTGGTCAGAACAAGACTGAATGAATGTATCTAAGATTTGGATTTTTGATTCAGTACTGCAAATTTATTTATTTATTTATTTTACATTTGTTGACTGGGAAAGTCTAACTGAGTATATGCCCATTTTCAGCGGAGGCCCGGGGGGAAAAGCTCCATATATACAGACATATGAGATTTACATAATATAAGAGTACAATCTAGCATATCAGATGAAAAAAGAAACAGTATAATTATAGTAAAGGCACAGTTCAACAGGAGAAATGACCTATATGTCAGAGTATAATATCACAAGGAAGGCTCCATATATTCAGACAAGCAAAATTTCACATAATATAAGAGTATAATCTAGCATTTCAGAGGAAAAAAAAACAGCATATTTATAGCAAAGACACAGTCTGACAGGTAATGACATATGTCAGAGTATAATAACAATATACGGTGCAAGACATTTGCCTAGTAGTATTAATTTCTCACATAGAGAAAAGAGTAAACATCGTACTGCAATCATCTTCTAGTTAAAGGATATGAAATACTGATAACCTGTTGACAACTAATAGTAGAGCTGGCAGCTAATTAGTGGTACAGGAGAAAGGGGGGTGAGTTAGGGTATGGACAAGGACATAGCTAGTGAGATTTTTAGGTGTGTTTTAAGAGCATTTTTGAAGAGACTGCTGGAAGGGAGGGTAGTTATGGAAGTGAGGTAATTATAAGAGGGTGGTTTACAAGTTTATGAGCAAAGGTAAGTTGGGTTAGGTGTAGGAGTTGAAGGAGCTCAAGCCAGTCTAGGTTTCTAAGGGAGACACAGTGGTGACTGTGGTGGGTCCCCTGATGCAAATTTTGCAGTTTTATTGTAGCAGGCTTTGAGTTTCTTTAGGTCTGATTGTCGAAGATTTGTGAGTATGGGTGATGCATAGAGTAGGGTTGAGATTAGTTGGGAAGTTGTGGTAGAGATTCTGGCTGGTTTGGTTAGGTATTGTTGGTTTCTATACAAGGCACCCAGTTTTTTGTGGAATTTTGTTATTGTGAGTGATATGTGAGTGCCAAATTTGAGTTTGTTGTCAATCTGTACACAGAGTAGCTTAGTGTGGGCTGTTGGTGAGATGGAAGTGTTGTCTTTGGCAAGTATGTTGAAATGGGGGATGTTCAGGGTAGATTTTGAGGGTTGAAAGATGAGGAGTTTGGTCTTATTTGGGTTGAGGAGGAGTTGAGCATTTAATAGCCAACTTTCAACAGAAGAGAAAGATGCTTGAGTGATCTGTTGTAGTTGTGTTAGAGTTGGAGCTGAGCAGATGAGAGTGGCATCATCTGCATACTGTATGAGGGAGGCATGTTTGGTGGTGGTGTGCAGGTCATTGGTAAAAATGGAGAAAAGCAAGGGGCCAAGGATGGAGCCTTGGGGAACACCGAGAGTAACAGGACTTCTTAACCTTTCTTTATTAACAATACACTTTTCAGTTTGCGTTTTACTGCTAATTCTAAAGTAGTCCATCTGATATTTGTATAGTTAATGTGGTGATCTGTTGTATCAACTAAGAAGCAACATAAGTGTTTTACTATGCTTGAATTATAGCTTCATCAAATAGCAACTTAGAATTAAATTTTCTGCTTCTGAGAACAACTTTTTACATGCAGTCTGATCTCAAAGTGACTAGAGGAGTGATGTAGAAAGTATATTAGCTTAATTCCCACCTTATAAACAGAATGTGTGATGTTCTCTGTTTTTCCTGTTCCCCAGCTAAACTAGACTTCAACTCTCTCCTTTTCCAGTCACAGTTCCAACGTTTCTGTTTCTCACTCCCCCTAATACTGCAGCCCACTCCACCTACTTTCTAGATCTCCTACTACCCCTCCTCTACTTTACTTTATAGCCTCTGCTCCACTCTACACAAACTAACCCTTGGACTCACTCAACCTTCTATCCACCCATTACAACATGGATCCTTGTGTCTCATCAAACAAAATAACTCTTTCAGGCACTATCCTGACACCTTCAGTGACCATCTCCCTACTTTCATACACACCGCCCACTAACTCTATACACACCACCATCCACACTCATCCACTTAACAAAATCTTAGCAACTTATCTTCTCAAACACTAAACATACCACCTGGCAGACCCTAACCAACACCCTAGACACAAAAGACAAACAGTTTAAACAGTTTAACCCTCTATCTTTAACTCCCCCCTTCTCCTTCTGCTTCCTCCACGGAAAACTAACTCTAGCTATCCCAAAACTAAACAAAAAAGTCAAAAACCAAAGGGACAAAACTATACCAGAAAAAATAAAACATAAAAAATAAAAAAAATAACTTCCTGCTCCAATGTCCAATAACCCGCAAAACTCCAAAAAAAAAAAAACTAATCTCCAAAACTAAAACTTTCTACATAATAACCACCCATACACAATAAACCAAACTTTAATTCTGTCTTTTCCCTTCCTCTCCTCATCCTGGATCCAGAGACCCAGACTTTAGTAACCCTATAAACTGACTCTAGCTCTCTTCTCTCTTTTCTTACAGAATCTCTAGCCAATCTCTCATCCTTCTTAATCATACATAATCCATCTCTCTCTCTCTCCTCTCAACCCTGCAACATCTCACTCTCCAGCTGTCCTCCTGAAACCTGTATCAACTATATTATTACCATAAAACTAGCCTTCCCTAAACTCCCCAACTAACATGCTCCTCTCTACTTCCCCTCCTCTTCCCTTAATGCGCTCAAAAGTCAGCCCTCCTCCCTATCAACATATTAATTAACAGAAAGAGTAAAGTCCTATGATCTGCCTACGTCTCCATCTACTAAAGGAGGCATATATTCAAAAAAAAAAACTTCCGCCCAATTTTCTCCCACGCCCCCACTCCCTACTCTCTGTATCAAAATACCTACTCAAACCTTTCAACTCACAACTCAGCCTCCAACTAACCCCACCATAACTCACCACCAACACATGGTTTCCATCTGGACACAGCACCATTACTGCCTTACTACCCTCCTTATTGTTCTGATCTCGGGTAGCCAGAGGGATTCAGTCTTACACTGTTGTGCTAGATCTGTTTAAGCCTTCTTAAAAACACTTTCTCTATCTTCTCTGACACTATCTCTCTCAAACCACTATCCTTCTGGTCATCTAAGCTATCCTGGCCTCCTATCCCACAGATCCAAAGATCTCAAGCTGAACAACTCCCAGATCTCAAGCTTCACTATGGTTCCCACCTACACCCTCCTTCTTACCTACACCCCATGCTTTCTCCCCAGGGTCCATCCTTCTTCACCAGACCACTTTCCTCATAAATAAGCTGAATACGCTGATGATCTCACCATGATCACACCCTACCTTAGATTCTACACGGTGAAAACTCAAATAGCTTTTTTGCATACACTAATCTTTTCTCTCAACCCTAACTCTACAACTCACAAAAATCTTGAATTCACCTTCATCTTCTTCAAACCTTCTCTAAAACTGAAAACAGCTTCACAAATGTCTAAAACAAACCATCCATAAAAAAAAAACACAAAACAAAAACATTAGCAGACACATCTGATTTGCATGCAGGTATCTACTAACACCCATAAAACCCATAGATAAAGCCCCAAACAACAATAAATAAAGACAATAAAAAAACTGCCAACTCCGCTACAAAAGCCTTAGCAACTCCTGCTAAAACTTCATCTCTCTCTCTTGGGCCTTATCTATTACACCTCTTCTATCTCATCCCTTCTAAACTAATCTGCTGCTATATCTAAATCTTCTTCAATCTCTAATCCTAAAAAATCTAATTCTCAATCTCTAACAATTACAAACTCTCATTCTCTTTAGAACTCCTAACTACCTAGAATACCTCTCTGAACTAACCCTCTATCAATGTTTATTCCTCTAGCTACAAACTTGTATTGATACTCGTCCATAACCAACCAACAGATCTCCTATCACCAGATCACAACATCATTAATCGATCTCCACAAACCCATTGCCTGGTGGCCAAATCCTCCTCTCCATACATCCTTGGAAGCTCTCTACTCTCCCTCCTAAAAGATCTCCATCTCACACACAAGCTAACTTACACTTTGCTTTAAACAACAAACTTTCTGTTCTTTGCAAACATCTCTTAAATTTACCTAAATACTTGAATATACATATGTCCCTTTCTCTAATCTATCCTAATTCTCTCTTTTTTCCTCTATCTCTTTTTTCTCCTTCTCTCCTCTTTTTCTTCTCTCTTCATCTCTTCTCTCGTACTTTCTCTCTCTTCTCCTCTCCTCCTCCTCTCTGTTTCTCTTTCTCTTATCATTTGACTCTTCTCCTTCTTCTCCAACAGTTTACTTACTCATGCTACTTAAGACCTTACTCTCTCTTAATTACTTTCCTGAATGATGATTTTTATGCATTTCCTGTTTTATTTATTTTGTACTAATCTGTATCAATGTAATGTAATTTCAAATTTTTATTTTTTGTATGCAATTTAATGTAATTGAATTTGATTGCTTTTTTTACTTTTTTTTTTTTTTTTTAAAATGGCTTTCGAAATGGAGTTTTTTCTGGCCCAGTCACTGAAACCCCCTGTCAAATCTGAAATAAATAACTTTTGGAATAAATAAATAAATAAATAAATAAGAGAAAAGGAAAATGTTCTGGGTCTATGAATTGTGTGCCATGGAATAAAAAGTCTATTCCTTGTATATTGATATTTTATTGAATAAGGATCTAAAAGACTACATACTTCCATAATCTAAGTATATGCTTTGTGATTTAGAATTTAATCTGATCATCTTAGTGTTTAAGTTTATAGTTCAGTCAACAGTTAATAAATATACACCATCGTTGTACTTATCTAAGATTGTATTTAACTGCCACCTAAAACATACTTAGAATAACATAATTCACAGATCAAGGCAGCTGTAATGGTTTTGGTAATAAAGACAATAAGCAATAAAAAATATGTGTCTCCCTTATCACACAGTGGTTTGTAAATTAAAACATTAAATGATTTCTTAACTATGGTAGCCACTCCTTTGTAGTTACGAGTACTGTCTGAGGTAACTACATAGCTGATCTGTTTTTATTAACCATTTCTAATGCTCTGACATCATGTGTTTCATGAAAGCAATTTATATCATTATAAGATTTATAAAGTTGATTCCAGAATATCTTTGTTTTTCTATTGCTGGATATCAAAGGATTCAAGGAAAGAAGTTTAATGTCTAGCATATATGGAGTAATTAATATTGAAAATTTCAAGGTCTATGATATTATTCTGAAAAGGTATAATGTAAAAATGGGAGTCATTGCAAACTTGATGTGACCATAATTTCCCGGAGTTGTATATATATATATATATATATATATATATATATATATATATATATATATATATATATATATAGGTTCCCTTCGAATGATTGACATTTCACAATGTTGACATTCATATGGCTGAGACCATATGATCGACATTTGAAATGTCGACCATGGGGAACCAGCATCTCCCTACAGTGCAGAATGGAAAGATTTCCACTTCCACACTGTAGCGTGATCTCGGAGTTGGTATATTTAAGTTCCGGGGGCCACGACCCCTGCTAGCAGCATTAAGGTAAGTTTTTTTGTTTTTTATGTTCTACTTGTATGGCCGATATTTCAAATGTTGATCATATGGTCTCGGCGATATGAATTTCAACATTGTGAAATGTCGACCATATCAAGTAGACCCATATATATATATATATCAGTAATGTTCCGATATTATATACATTTAAATCAAAATATAAGGCAGATACTACCACACTGAAGATAAAATAACTTCACTTTATTAAAACAATAAATAAAACAGTATCATAATTGCTTTCGGGTAAATCCCTTCAGCAGATGATAAAGTTACTAAAAACATTGTATCTATAGTACATCATAGCCAATCAAATTCAATAATTTACCCTCCTTTTTGCCAAAGCTGGTTTTAAAGGAACCACATAATTTAATCCTGGGGCTTCATCAGCTCCCAGTCTAAGAATCCATTGCATCTCCTTATATTCAGTTTCATTTTTCAAATCTCCCATTCTTTGACTTCTATTAACAACACAAATGGCCATAAGCACACATACATGATCATTGTGCAGATCTATATGCTTATATAATGCATTTTCTCTTTTCCTAGCCTTATGTCAGATAAATGTTTAAAAATCCTATCTTTAAGTCTACAATTAGTTTTTCCCACATAATGTGCAGTACACTGTTGACAGTTAGCAATATAAACAACATTTTGTGTGTTGCAATCAGCATAAACATTCAGGAAATAGCTCTTATTGGTCCTGGGATGTATGAAACAATTGCCTTGCATGATGTGTCTACAGGCTTTGCAGTGTTGGTATGGAGACATGCCCTGTTTCTTAATATCGTGGCACTTATAACTGGTTTGAGAAGGTTCATGACATAAGATGTTTTTCAAGTTCTTGTTTCTTTTAAAAATTAACCTAGGTTGTGTCCCTACAACCTTGGTTATGTTCTTAACCATCAGCAAAATTCTCCAGTTGTCCCTGATTATATTGCATATAGCACTTATATCACTGCTATAGGTTAAACTCATTTGCAGACCCTTATTACCATTATATACTTGTACATCAGTACTGTTAGATAGTTCTTTTCCCCTGTGTAACCATGGTCTAGCTTTTTGCCTCCTATATGATTTACTGTTATTGAATTCCTTATCTAATAGACTTTTAGTATCGCCCCTCTCTTGAAAATTATTCTTTAATGAATCTAGCTCCCAACAAAATGAGCTCTCATTGGTGCATAGTCTAGATATTCTACAAATTTGTCCCTTGACTATATTTTTAAATGCATATCTGGGATACATGCTGTCAAAACTTAGCATGCTGCTGGTCCAGCAGGGCTTCCTGTAAAGTGATGTCTCTACATTGCCATCCACTTTCCAGGAGATGAGAACATACAAATATTCAATATTAGAACTAGAATAATTCAGTGAGAATCTAAAGAAACATGTAGTTGATTCTAAATATTCAACGAACAATTGTAGTTCAGTTAGAGTGCCTCCCCATAAGAAAAAAAATCTATTATAGAACAATAATTTATCTTTTCACTCATGTACATCAAATATTACCATATCCTCCCAATACACTAGGACAAGGTTAGCATACGTATTAGCGCAGGGCATCCCCATTGCTATACCTTGTCTCTGGCAGTAATATTTAGCTTGACAAAGAAATATATTGTTCTCTAATACCAATTTTAATAGGGAACATAAATGGATATTCTCATCCATATGTATATCCATTTTTTGTTGAGTATTTCACCTATAGCTGTAACACCATACTGATTATCAATGACGGTGAACAAATATTTTACATCCAAGGTGACAAACATATAAGAAGTTACATTGTTTTCCCGTAAAACAAATACCCAGTGATTGCAAACATGTGGCAGTATCTTTTAAAATCCTTGGAAAATCCTGCAAGACTGGTCTAAGGGTGCACTGTAACCAGATAGAAATATTTTCTGTTACCCACCCCCTGCCTGATACAATAGGCCTTAGGGGTGGTATCTTTGAATCCTTATGGATCTTGGGCAAAGCTTTAAAAACTGGAATAGCGGGATGTTGTGTATACAAAAAGGTCAATAGCTCATGATCTATCAGCCCAGTTCTCTCCATGTTTAATAGTGAATTATTCACTTTCTGAATGTATGAATTTACCATAACTGGTGACAACTGGAGAAAAGTCCATCTGTCAACTAGCAGCAAATCAATCTGTGTGTTGTAAAATTCTTTGCCAAGTACAACAACAGTACAAGGGCACATTTCCATGCCAAAAAACAGTTATAAGTGCCACAATATTAAGAAAAAGGGCACATTTCCATACCAACATGCAAAGCCTGTAGACACATCATGCAAATTTATTTTATTATTGTTTTAATAAAGTGAAGTTATTTTATCTTCAGCGTGGTAGTATCTGCCTTACATTTTGATTTATTTGCATTTGGATTTTTTTGGCAGTACTTTTGGTGGAGGAGGCCATTATTTGTGCTTTTTACCTTGGATATTATATACATTAGTATTCATTGCAAGCTAACCACAAGACCAATTATAATATCATCTGTATCTGGAAGAATCCCAGGAAAACTACCAAGTAATAAAACACTCAAAAAGATCAAGATGGCCACTACATAAGTGTTACAAGCTTGACAGATTCGTTTTGCAGAAATAATAACAATGTAACTTGGAAACCTGTAATAACACAATAATAATACTACCTTAATGGTATTAGACAAGTGCAATACCTAATACTTATACCACCATTGTATCACCACTTCCCACTCCCACCCACATCCACTAGTAATAGTGCACATGTAGCAGTGTAAGTCAGATTAGAGTATAAAATTATAAATAACCACAATGTGTGTTTTATTATTAGGACCATGACGTGTTGACTAATCAGGTACATTTAAGTCCATGGAAATATATAGTTAAATATATGACAAAATGCTTCTAGACTTTGTGCCTCATCAATTGATGTATCTAACTAGCTGCTGACAATCATTGATGTGATCTGTAAAATGATATGGGGTGTACTGGACATAAATGGATATTTAGTATGTAAAAGATCAATCAGACAGCACTTAGTAGCCTGTATTAAATTGTAACTTTCTCCGCTACATACAAATAATAGAGAGGTTTCATTTTTCAAAAAAAAAATAACTTTGTCACTTTGCATACTCTTGAAAAATTGTTGCAAATATTAAACTAATAACTATACAGAAAGTAAAAGCAATCTACAAGAATAATTGTGAGGTCATTGTGACAAACAAATGAGTAATGAATTTTTGGCCTGTCCTATATCAGACTATAATAATTTTATAATAATTTTATGTGGAAAAATATGCTAAGCTAGTTGGATCAAAATAACATGATCTCAAGACAGCCTATTCATAGGATTCATAGGAATTAATAAGTCATTTAATATTATGAGCATTAACTCCTTGCCAATATCCACCCACAGGGTATACCCTTTTTCATCAAGGAGGATTAGGCCAGTCAGTCCTGGGGTAAATTTTGTGGGTACCCATCCAATCAACCAGGTTCTATATAAAGGCTGATAATGTGTTGCACTGCTAAACCTGTAGGGGAAATTTATTCCACAGATGAAGAGGTGCTGTGTAATGAATCAACCTCTCCATCCTGTTCTGTTTATCTGCGGTTGAAGATTAAGGTCCCTCTTTCTACTGTTTATGGCATGTTTAGACCTGCAGAGATATAGGAGATCAAGTATGAAGGGTCTCTAATAATACTGCAGGGAGGCACAGATTTCCTCTTAGGAGTCTATAATGCATTGAGAAGGGATATAGAGACTTGGAGTATTTTAGTCCATAATCATAGAAATATTTTCAACTTTGCTGATTGTTTGATATGTCTAATGTGATACATCCTTAAGGAGTCATTGAACTCAATGACTGGTCTAATCAATGGTGAATATAAGGAACTGATGGTCTCTTTAGATCTATGTGCTATACCCTTGGCTGTCAGTTGTGCTAACTAGAAATATATTTCTGACTACAGTTGCTATATCTTGATTGAAGGGAAGTGAATTGTCAACCCAGGTTCCAAAGAGTCCCTGACTGTATTTTCATGTTATAGTGGAGTAATGCCTATGTTATATGTTGATGGTGGGGATTACTTGCCAAATGCAATGATTCTGCAGTTTTTCACATTTAATTTGATCCCATTTTCAGTACACCAGGTACTGACTAGGATACATTCTGAAGGGCACAGGTGTCATAAGGGATCTTGACAATAGCACCCAGTTTGCAATCACCTGCAAACTTAGTTAACCAGGAGTCCTGGTTCCAGGTCTGGAGATCAGTGAAGTACATACCAAAAAGGAGAGGTTTTAACACAGAGCCCAGGATGGCACAGTGGTGCAATGGTACTGTTGTCACATCACAGTAAGAGGTTCTCCGGTTTGATTCTCGGCTGGGGTGCCTTCTGTGCGGAGTCTGCATGTCCTCCCTGTATTTGTGTGGGTTTCCTCTGGGTACTCTGGTTTCCTCCCACATTACAAAGACATGCATCTGGAGCATTTCTTCCATGGCCACTGCTGAAAATTGGCTTTGTTCCACGTCAGACTTTCCTGGTTAGCAAATGTTAAATAAATAAAACAAATTACTTTACGCACACTTATGGGCAGTTTGATAATGCCAGTTCACCTGCTGCTTGAAGGCTTTACTGGAAAGGGTCACCCAGATCCTGCTACAGTTTGCTGTGAGGGAAAGGCTAGTTTGCTTTTTATTTGTTGTGTTTTGTATTACTTTATTGCTTTTTTCTATTTTGTATACTGTGATTTGTTTTCTTTACACTGTGTTTTACTTGTATTCTGCTTTTAACTGCATACTAAAACTTGAAAAGAGACCACAGCTCTCTCTTCACCCGGTTACTGTTGTGTTCTTAAACACCATTGTCTTTCTAGTAATCTGCCCCTTACGTTAATCTGACCATATACTTCATTTCCTCTCTGCTTTTACTGGCTGGTGTGAGTAAGCGCAAAATTATCATTTTGTGAAATCACTCCCCTTCAACTACTTAAATTTATTGGCCATCCTACTGTATTCCATAGCACCAGAATACAAAAGTGACCACCCCCTTTCAATCTATCTTGCTGTATTAAAAATAGTGACTCTCTACTAACAGAGTCTGGATGAGCCTTTCTGGTAAAGCCAGAACTTCACTTTTAGACAGGTGAAACTTGTTACATACTTTCACACCTAACTTCTCTAGTGCACACTGCAGTGTTTAGGATAAACCATTTTTTTTCATCTTACCTTTAAGCATCTATTGCAAGACCACCAGTTATTGTAGAGCCCACATTCTGCCTCTCAGTAGTCATCTTGGGATTAGTGCTTCTGTTTTCTCCTGGTGAGAGAATGAGTGCAGTGACATTATTTCCTGGAGACTGCTGATCACCAGAAAGCTTAAAAACTGATTTATAGGTGACAGCTTAGAATCTGCGCTTATATTCTGGTCCTGGTGAGAGTAGGAGCAGAGTGCATTGATTTCTGAATCTTTCTGGTTGGAGAGTGAGTGTCTGTGCTTAACATACCTGATTGGTCTGGTTGCTATTCGAGGCATCTACCAGAAAAAGGCCACAAGCCTGCAGAGCCTTGCTTCATTTGGGACAAGACTTTGGATCACCAAACAGGCCATGGCCTGCTTCCCTTCTTGGGATTGGTATCTAGTTTTAGCTAGAACTAGCCAGTTTTTTAGTTTCAGCATTCAAAACTGTTTCCTTGTGCTCAGCACTTGCTCAGAACTCATTGTAAGCACTAAATAAACTACAAATTACTACACCACTCGACTTTCCTCACTTAAGAGTAAAACAGTTCTTAGTATTTAAATTAATAAGCACCTATCCAGGCATGTCCATGGGTCAGCTCCCGGTGTTTTCTCCTGTCCACCTGATGAATCTGGGCACATTGGGGCAATGTAGCAATTGCCTCATGTACACTGACAACCCTCTCTTTCTACCACCCAACACTACAAACTGTGAGAGATGCACTTATATAGCCAAACTGGAAGCCAAGCTCTCTCCAGCCAAGACTCAACACGTAGTCCTTCAAAACCCACACTACCAAAACCCACACAGAAACACAAAGCACATACCCACATTCACGGAGGCTCTCAATAAAAATCTGCCTAAGCAACAGAGACCTCCCAAGCTAAAACGCAGACAGCCACCACCCCCCATCACTACCCAAATGACACATAGCCCACAAAATCAGTGTGTCACTCAACCTCAGCCCATAAGGCATAACAACGTACCCAAGACACTAGTCATAGGTGACTCTATAGTCAGGCACACTGATGTCCACTCACCAGGCTAAACAAGGAGAAAGTTACTGTCAGCTGCCTGTCGGGTGCCAGGATCTGCCACATAACATACTCACTCAAGTTACTCCACAACAAGTACAAATATGACCCTGTCATTGTCCATGTTGGTGTGAATGACCTGAGATGTACCTCCCTGGACTACATGAAAAGAGACTTGGAGGAGCTCTCTGATCTTGTAGCCCAGGCAGGTATGACCCTATCTCTGAGTAGCATCCTGCCTTTGCCCAGAATGATACCACAGTACAAGGACAAAATGATTGACTTCAACAATTGGCTAAGCTTCTGGTGTCATTCCAAGGGGATCCAGTATCTGTCTGCCTGAGATGACATGGTCAGCAAACCACAATGCTTTTTCAGAGATGGCCTGCACCTGGATTCTGGATACTGGCTAAGGCTCTTGCCCCCTTATAGTGCCTTTTTTAGGCAAGGTTCAAATGCTAAATTCACCACCATAACAGGTACAAGCAAGCAAACTCTGAGGGTAAGGCTACTCAATGCTAGAAGTCTAAACCTTAAAATGCACTCACTCGAGGCACTCCTTAAAATGGAGAACAGACAGAGACCTGGTTCAAGGCGAGGGCACCCCTGCATTACCAGGCCATAATTCATACCACATCTTTCGGCCACCTAAACTGGACCGAAACACTAAAGGCAGAGGTGTGTCCATATTCATTAAAGGATATCCACACCTCCAGGCTAGTTGCTCAACATAACGCATCCAAAATTATCCAAGTGCAACTAACACTGGGCAAGACTGCAATCCAGGTTGTAGCTTGTTACAGATCCCCCACCAAACCCCAGGATTCCCACTCTTCATTTCTTAAGATACTGGAAAATATTAAGGTACAACCCAATACCTTAATTATGGGTGATTTCAATTACCCCACCATCAGCTGGGAAAACTACTCATGTACCAACTCATTCGCTCAATGTTTTCTGTTATTCATAAATTCCAATGCCTTGGATCAGCTTGTCCACACCCCCACCAGGGCAGCAATATCCTGGACTTGGTCATCACCAATATGGGTAACCGATGTTCCACGCCAGAAGTCAACCCCTCACTGGTCAGATCCGACCACAAGCTAATCACCCTAGATATCCATATCCCACCCCCACCCCCCATTAAGGAAACCACCATCAAAAACTACTCCAAAGCCAACTTCATGCTTCTTAAAACAGAAATGGCAAACTTCACAACACCCATGCAGATGGAAAATAGAGGTATGACTGCTGAATCTTACACTAATGCACTGTATAAGCACATACATGAGTGCATGGATCGTGCCATCCCTGACAGAACTAAGATGTTATCCTCCAAAAAAAGGAAGCCAATCTGGTGGTCCCCTGCCATAAACAAACTCTACAACAGAAGGAAGAAGCTGTTGCAAAAAGAGTAAAATCCCAAGATTGGTGGAACTCCCTGGTCAGCCTCAGCAAAAAGCTGAGATCCCTCAAAATCCTCCAAAGCCAGTTATGAAAATAAAATCACCACTGATTCCAAAGACACCCACAAAGCATTCTACAGCTATGTCAAGAATCTCAATGGCAACACTCAGATCTGCTCTGAGCTACAGTATAATGGCACTAAATATACAGATATTGCCAACATCCTGGCAGATAGGTTCAGTGCTAACCCCTCTCACCCTCCAAAGGGTCCATCTTAATACTGGAAGAATACAAAACCCCTGTAATCACAGATGAGCAAGTAAAGACCACACTCTCCAAAGCCAAGAACACAGCATCCATGGGACCAGACAACATCCCAGGCAACTACAGAACAAACTGGCACCCGACCTAAGTACCATGTTCATTCATAGCCTCACCTCAGGCTATGTTCCTACTGAATGGCACACAGCAACAGTTATCCCACTCCACAAAGGGGGTGCCACCACGGACCCCAGAAACTACTGCCCCTTTAGCCTGATGAGCCTGGTCTGCAAGTCCATGGTACATATCACCCTCGAGCTTAGAAACAAAGACATAGGTAACCTCCAAACCCTGGACCCCACTTAGTTTGGATTTGTAAAAGGTAGATCATGTCTAGTAAACCTGACTGACTTCTTTGAAGCAGTCACTAGGTAGTGCACACAGCCTAACCTCGCCAAGGCTTTCGATACCATCCCCACTCTGTAATTATAGATAAACTCACCAAACTGGGCATAAATCCATATGTCACTAGATGGATGGCCAACTGGCTCACTGACAGAACCCACACAGTACTTCAGACCAGTAATGAGTGGAGTACCACAGCATCTACTTCTCTGAAGTGCAGGCCAACACAGGAGATATTTGGCTAACAAAGTTCACAGATGAGTGCAAATTGGGAGAATCACCTAATGATGTAGACATTTACAAAGGGCTTCACAGAGACAGATGCTTGGTGTCAAAGTCATGGCCTCAAGGTCAATGCCAAGAAGTGCATTGTCATCCACTTTGGAAAAACTTGGTACCCATGAACTACCACATAGGTGGTAGCTCACTAAACACTTTGATAACCACATCACCACAGTAGTCACCTCATCACAAAAGGGTTCTCCTCTAGAAAAAAAGGAGGTCATTGTTCCTCTCTACTCATCCCTCATCATACCCTTTATACAGTACAATTCCCCGTTTGGCATGTATCTCACAAGACACCTACAACAATTGGAAAGGCCACAGAAATACCTCACTAAGAGGATTACTGGCCTCAAACAGATGTCATATGCAGACCATTTCAGAAAACTCCAGCTCTACTCCATGGCAATCTCTGCCTAACACACAAAGCCATGTCAAACCCAGAGCTGTTGGACATGCTACACTTAAAGAAATCCCAATCTCTCTGAACCACATGCTCCAGGGACCTAAACCTTGTCCCCACAAGAAACAGAACAGGGATAGATTCCTGTCCCAGAGACTTCCCATACTCTGGAACAAACTATCCATTCATGTCAAGCAAAGCTCCTCATTGGCCCTCTAAGAAAAACCTTGATGACTGGATGATCACTTCTGCAGCACTGCTTGACAGGGGCACAGGAAAATTCATTCATTCCAAGGGGAATGCATATTCATTCCAAGGGGATCCAGTATCTGTCTGCCTGAGATGACATGGTCAGCAAACCACAATGCTTTTTCAGAGATGGCCTGCACCTGCCGCCCCTAGGATTCTGGATACTGGCTAAGGCTCTTGCCCCCTTATAGTGCCTTTTTTAGGCAAGGTTCAAATGCTAAATTCACCACCATAACAGGTACAAGCAAGCAAACTCTGAGGGTAAGGCTACTCAATGCTAGAAGTCTAAACCTTAAAATGCACTCACTCGAGGCACTCCTTAAAATGGAGAACATCGACATCTGCGCAGTGACAGAGACCTGGTTCAAGGCTCCGGAGGGCACCCCTGCATTACCAGGCTATAATTCATACCACATCTTTCGGCCACCTAAACTGGACCGAAACACTAAAGGCAGAGGTGTGTCCATATTCATTAAAGGATATCCACACCTCCAGGCTAGTTGCTCAACATAACGCATCCAAAATTATCCAAGTGCAACTAACACTGGGCAAGACTGCAATCCAGGTTGTAGCTTGTTACAGATCCCCCACCAAACCCCAGGATTCCCACTCTTCATTTCTTAAGATACTGGAAAATATTAAGGTACAACCCAATACCTTAATTATGGGTGATTTCAATTACCCCACCATCAGCTGGGAAAACTACTCATGTACCAACTCATTCGCTCAATGTTTTCTGTTATTCATAAATTCCAATGCCTTGGATCAGCTTGTCCACACCCCCACCAGGGCAGCAATATCCTGGACTTGGTCATCACCAATATGGGTAACCGATGTTCCACGCCAGAAGTCAACCCCTCACTGGTCAGATCCGACCACAAGCTAATCACCCTAGATATCCATATCCCACCCCCACCCCCCATTAAGGAAACCACCATCAAAAACTACTCCAAAGCCAACTTCATGCTTCTTAAAACAGAAATGGCAAACTTCACAACACCCATGCAGATGGAAAATAGAGGTATGACTGCTGAATCTTACACTAATGCACTGTATAAGCACATACATGAGTGCATGGATCGTGCCATCCCTGACAGAACTAAGATGTTATCCTCCAAAAAAAGGAAGCCAATCTGGTGGTCCCCTGCCATAAACAAACTCTACAACAGAAGGAAGAAGCTGTTGCAAAAAGAGTAAAATCCCAAGATTGGTGGAACTCCCTGGTCAGCCTCAGCAAAAAGCTGAGATCCCTCAAAATCCTCCAAAGCCAGTTATGAAAATAAAATCACCACTGATTCCAAAGACACCCACAAAGCATTCTACAGCTATGTCAAGAATCTCAATGGCAACACTCAGATCTGCTCTGAGCTACAGTATAATGGCACTAAATATACAGATATTGCCAACATCCTGGCAGATAGGTTCAGTGCTAACTTTACCCCCCTCTCACCCTCCAAAGGGTCCATCTTAATACTGGAAGAATACAAAACCCCTGTAATCACAGATGAGCAAGTAAAGACCACACTCTCCAAAGCCAAGAACACAGCATCCATGGGACCAGACAACATCCCAGGCTGCGTACTGCACGAACTACAGAACAAACTGGCACCCGACCTAAGTACCATGTTCATTCATAGCCTCACCTCAGGCTATGTTCCTACTGAATGGCACACAGCAACAGTTATCCCACTCCACAAAGGGGGTGCCACCACGGACCCCAGAAACTACTGCCCCTTTAGCCTGATGAGCCTGGTCTGCAAGTCCATGGAACATATCATCTCGGAGCTTAGAAACAAAGACATAGGTAACCTCCAAACCCTGGACCCCACTTAGTTTGGATTTGTAAAAGGTAGATCATGTCTAGTAAACCTGACTGACTTCTTTGAAGCAGTCACTAGAGCCATAGTTGAGGGCAAGGTAGTGCACACAGCCTAACCTCGCCAAGGCTTTCGATACCATCCCCCACTCTGTAATTATAGATAAACTCACCAAACTGGGCATAAATCCATATGTCACTAGATGGATGGCCAACTGGCTCACTGACAGAACCCACACAGTAAAAGTAGCCGACTCCGACTTCAGACCAGTAATGAGTGGAGTACCACAGGGTTCGGTCCTGGGTCCTTTCCTGTTCGGCATCTACTTCTCTGAAGTGCAGGCCAACACAGGAGATATTTGGCTAACAAAGTTCACAGATGAGTGCAAATTGGGAGCCGTAATAGAATCACCTAATGATGTAGACATTTACAAAAGGGCTTCACAGAGACAGATGCTTGGTGTCAAAGTCATGGCCTCAAGGTCAATGCCAAGAAGTGCATTGTCATCCACTTTGGAAAAAACTTGGTACCCATGAACTACCACATAGGTGGTAGCTCACTAAACACTAAAAGCGTGATAAGAGACCTCGGGACACAGGTGGACCGTAGTCTCTCCTTTGATAACCACATCACCACAGTAGTCAGGAAATCCTTCTACGTGGAACACCTCATCACAAAAGGGTTCTCCTCTAGAAAAAAAGGAGGTCATTGTTCCTCTCTACTCATCCCTCATCATACCCTTTATAGAGTACAATTCCCCGTTTGGCATGTATCTCACAAGACACCTACAACAATTGGAAAGGCCACAGAAATACCTCACTAAGAGGATTACTGGCCTCAAACAGATGTCATATGCAGACCATTTCAGAAAACTCCAGCTCTACTCCATCGCATATTGCGTACTCAGAGGCAATCTCTGCCTAACATACAAAGCCATGTCAAACCCAGAGCTGTTGGACATGCTACACTTAAAGAAATCCCAATCTCTCTGAACCACATGCTCCAGGGACCTAAACCTTGTCCCCACAAGAAACAGAACAGGGATAGATTCCTGTCCCAGAGACTTCCCATACTCTGGAACAAACTATCCATTCATGTCAAGCAAAGCTCCTCATTGGCCCTCTAAGAAAAACCTTGATGACTGGATGGGAAATAGAAAATTCACCCGGGGATCACTTCTGCAGCACTGCTTGACAGGGGCACAGGAAAATAATTTTCTTGGGTTGCGAAAGCCAGGGAACCTTTTTGGCAAGGCTTATGTAGGCCTCAGGGCTGATAGCCTAGTACCTACCTATGAACCTATGAATCCACTGGATAACTTTGTGCTCTCTGATAATAGAGCCCTGGGGACTCCACTGGATACCTTTGTGCTCCCTGATAAAGTACCTGCCACACAAACTATATTGGTTCTATTCTCTAGCTGGTTTGTTATTCATCTTACCATGTATGGATCTAGTTTTAGAGCATTTAGCTTTCTTGCAATGGCGGCATGGGGTATAGTAAGGCCACCCTTACAAAGGGGCATCACCACCACAGTGCACCGTAATTCAGGCACTAATTCTGTAGCTAAGTTTAAACTAAACATTTTTGGGTAGAGAGGTTCAGAGAGGGCAAGTTTAACACTATTTATTAAACATATATTTATGCTGTCAGGTCCCACTGAAGTATGTTTGGCCTTTGATAGCACATTCTGTTTCTTGGAGATAATAGGAGTATAAGTAATTCTGGGAAATGGGGAATTTGTATAGAAGTTTGAGGAGTAACATTTTCACTGAATTTGTCAGTGAGTACAGTGCCAATATCCATTAGGTTAGAGTGAGTGATGCCATTTAGAATAACTTTTCAGCATTTTTTGGCCAGTGATCTTTATTTTACCAACATAGATAAAGAAGGATTTGAAATTTCTTTAGCTTCAATATCTACCTTAAGTTCATAGATTGCTTTACTAGATCTAACAGTACAGTGAACAGCAGTGTCAGTGGTGCAACAGGTAGCACACTCACCTTTAATGTTAAAGGACTAGAAGGCTATGGGTTCTATTCCCACCACAGATGACTGGATTGCTGACACTGCAGTGCAGCATAAGTGGGTGTTGCTGCATTCCGGAGTGTGTTGTCCTTCAGATGAGATATTAAACTAATATTCCATCTGCTGGTGATAGCTCAGATGAATGTAAAATATACCACAGCATCCATCAAAAATGTTGGGGAAGTTCCCTTCACTGATATCTTGGCCAAATTTCCCCTTGAAGTAGAAATACTATCTCAGGTCTTGCCTGAACATTAGCCAGTAGCCTAGTAGGACTAAGGACAAATATAAATATATATATGTCTATGTATATACACACACACACACACACGTATGTATATATATACTTTTATTTGGAATAAAGCAGAAAAAGATATATGTATGCCTACGTATTAGAAGGCATGGCTATATATTTAGTTAGTTTAAAATGCACATGTGTGTGTGTGTGTGTGTGTGTGTGTGTGTGTGTGTGTGTGTGTGTGTGTGTGTGTGTGTGTGTGTGTGTGTGTGTCTTTACCTTTAAAACATAACATTATAAGGGTCAGACATTTCACTTATCAATAAAGTGTACAGTTGGTGTTACAGTAAAAACAACTGTGCAGTCTATTAGAAAGTTAAAGGATATCCTCATCAGGGTCAGGTTTATTTCATCTCTAAGGTTGAAGATATGAAGGAATGGAGTGACATGGTAAGTGTATTTCTACATAGCTATTCTACACATAAAATGACAGCAGTGACTAAAAAAGAATTGGAATATCTTACTTACAGATGAGTAACTTAGAAATTTGATATCACTTTTCCCCAGATTTATTTTTAGAAAAGGTTTAATTATCGCATGCAAGTTAAAACAAATGATTAGAACCACAATTTTGAACATTTAGGTGACATAAAAATAAATGTCAGACTGGTTCAGTACTGAGACTTTTTATACTAATAGCTGGAGCTATTTGATACTGAATTGCATTGCTTATGTAAAACACCTTTGACACTTGTAGTTCTGTTTCTCCTATTGGAAGGGTGGAGAGCCAAAGCATCAGGAATGATTAATGTATCTTCTAAATAAAATTTGATGTTTAGCTTTTAGTGCACAAAATGTGTTTTATTAAAACTACAATCCTAAACTCTTCATCATCCCTTTGTATCTCCATAACCCAAATTTAAAATAAAGCCAAAGAAAAACCTTAAATGCACTGTCCATGTCAAAACTAAATATATCAGGCATTCAAACAATCCAGAACAAAGAAACTGATAAACAAATAAAACATTTCCCTAAAATGACCACATATCACTCCATGATGGGGTTCATTCACAGAATGCTATACACCTAAAGATAATGCTATTACACAGCAAAGAGTTGTGACTGATGATATAAGGTTTATGCCCAAAAAAGTGGGATACATGCTTCTTGGTAGCGTTTTCAAGGTCAACACCTTATTTTACATTTTCAGTGTAACAATGATAAAACACAACTTTTGAAATAAATAAAATATATAAGATAACTTAAAATATTACTCACAATATAGATACACTGAATAGGTAACTGTCTGGAGTTACAGTTGTAAAATATGTTATACTGTCGGTGTGTACAATTGGTTTTGCTATTCTTCACTGCAACATTCATTCGTTAACTTGTTACCTACATTCGCAGTTAAGATATTTTACATATCTTATACCAGAAATCCACATATTCCATAGATTTCTAATTAAAATCCCACGTCTTATTTGAAACTTCACTAGCAACCCAGAAACTTTACAGAGAATGGTTTAATTAGTTTGCATGGGTGGCCACGGTGGTGCAGCGGTTAGCGTTGCCACCTCACAGCAAGAGGTTCTTTGGTTCAATTCTCGGCTGGGGTGCCTTCTGTGCGGAGTCTGCATGTTCTCCCTGTGGTTGTGTGGGTTTCCTCCGGGTGCTCTGGTTTCCTCCCAAAGACATGCAGTAGGTGGATTGGACACTCTAAATTGGCCCTAGGTGTGAGTGTGTGCCTTCTGTGGAAGGTTGGGTGCGGGGCTGGCAACTCGACACTATAAAACTCCACTGCCAAGCATGAGCGGACAGCTGAGCTGCTGTGGCGACCCCTAACCAGGAAAAAGCCGAAAGAAGAAGGTTTAGTTAGTTTGCATGGCATGTGAAAGATCGTGATATTTTTTACAGAAGAGTCATCATCTAAGAATGTATGGTGTGGAGAGAGTAAGACATTTATACTGATTAAGGACAGATACATGTAAGGCTGTTTTCCTCCTAGACCAGGATCATCGAGGCAGCCGCAGCCTTTCCAGCTTCAGAATTTTATAACATATGGGGTAGAAGTCGTAAGGAAGGAATGCAATTAGCTGACTTTGATGAGTTAAGGGGGCTGAATACTGGCAATAACATTATAGATGCCATGTTTGTAGACAGAAAGTGCTGCACCTGAAAATAAAAGAATAACAGATGAATACAGGAAAGCTCTATTTTTAATCAGAATTATTTTTTAAAGTCAGAATATAATGTAATTGTGTCATATATTAAAAACTGTACTCTACAAAAATACATGTCTGCCACTGAAATAGGAGCAAACCTTAAATTATTTATTTATTTTTATTTATTTACATTTGTTAACTGGGAAAATCCGACTGGACACGGGTCCTTTTTCAGCGGAGGCCTGAGGAGAAAAGCTCCACAATAAAAACAACAATTAAAAACAACAATTAATTACAAGTTACAAGAAGTATAGGTAGGTTTTGTTTAACAATAGTAGTAAACAGTTATAGTTCAAAATGAAATTAAGTATTTAGTTAAATGGTACAACACTTATATCATTGGTGCCATAAAGACTAGCAAGTATTTTAATAGCTGACCTAGCAGCTATTACCCTTGAATAACAGTGGCTAAGATTACAGCTGAGATATAGGTTTACAAGCAATGTATTTGACTGAAATCCAAGGTAATTAGAGGAGTGGAAGAAAGGGATTAGAGAGGTTGGGGTAGAGATGTTAGGTTTGATACAGGGGCATGTCCAGTGCTCTTTTAGATGAGATTTTAGAGCAGCTTTGAAGTTAGTGTGTGATGACACAGACGTTATAGTGTGAGGAAGGGTATTCCATAATTTTGCAATGGAGTAGGAGAAGAGAGCTTCGCCAACATAGTTCCTGGTTTTAGTTACCTGTAATTGATTTTTGTTGCTGGAGCATAGTGGTCTAGTGGTATAATAGGGTTGGAGTAGATTTTGGAGGGAGGGAACTTTTAGAGGATGATTTAGTAGCTTGTGGGCGAATGAGAGTTGGTACCATTGAAGGAAGTGAGGGAGTTCTAGCCAGCCTAGTTCAGTATGTGAGGTGCAGTGGTGGCTGTGGTAGTTTGCACCAGTGGCAAACCTTGCTATTTTGTTTGCAAGCTTCGAGTTTACCTAATTCACTTTGTCTTAGGTTGGTAAATACTGGAGAGACATAGAGTAGGGTGGAGATAAGGTAGTTATTTGCAACTGAAATATTGGCTGTTTTGGTGAGGAATTGCTAATTTCTGTATAAAGCTCCTAGCTTTTTGTGTACTTTTTTATGGTTAACGAGATGTGGATGTCAAACTTGAGGTTATTGTCAATTTCAACTCCAGTTAGTTTGGTGTGGTCTGTTGGGGGGATAATGGAGTTGTCATTGGCTTTAATATTAAATTGGTGGGTGTTTAGATTGTGTTTGTTGGGTTGGAAGGTGAGTTTTGTTTTGTTTGGTTTAAGTATTAATTGTGCATCTGAAAGCCAAGTTTCAACTGAGGAAAAGGCTTCCTGTGTGGTCTTTTGAAGTTCAGGTAGGGAGTGGGCTGAGCAGATGATGATGGTGGAATCATCTACATACTGTATGAAGGTGGCTTGTTTGGTAGCAGAGGCTAGATTATTAGTGAATATGGAGAAGAGTAAGGGTCCAAGGATGGATCCTTGGGGAACCCCAATTGAGACAGGGAGTTGGGGGGCTATATCATTATGCCAAACAACGGATTGATGGCGGTCAGTCAGGTAGCTCTGGAACCAGTTTGTGACAGATTGAGAGAAGGATAGAGTATTGAGGACAGTGATTAGTTGTTTATGAGAGACCATGCCAAATGCTTTAGATAGGTCTAGGAGAGTTGCAGAGCTGAAATAACCTTTGTTTTTATGTTGAAGGACTGTATTAGTGAAAGCAAGTAAGGCAGTGGTTGTGCTGTGGCATGGTTGGAAACCATGTTGTGTGTTAGATAGGAGGTTGTTAGCAAGGAGGTAGTGTAGAACTTGAGAGTGAATGCATCTCTCAAGTATTTTTGATGGAGGAGACAGAATTGCTCTGGGCCGGTAGTTGGTGAATTCTGTGGAGAGCCCACCTTTGTGGATGGGGATAATGTGGGATATTTTCAATTGTGAAGGGACATAGCTTTCAGATAAAGATCGGTTAATCAAGATTGCAACTGGGTAGGCTAGGGCTTCAAATACAATTTTAAGGTACTCAGCTGGGAGGTTGTCAGCTGCTAGTTTTGTGGGCTTTAGTTTCGATAAAAGTTTTTTTATGTTGAAAGTAGGGATAGGAGAGAAAGCGAATGCAGTGGGCAAGTTACTAGGTGTAGTAGGAGGGGTAGGGGAGAGGGGTTGTGTTGCTTTGCTATTGATAGAATGGTTTGTGTGAAGTGAGTGTTGCAAAAGGTGGCAATGTTTTCAGAGGAGTTTGTTTTGTTTGGTGGAGAGGTTCCTAATTTTCCTGGGTGGAGGATGGAGTTGATGGTTAACTAGAATTTTTTAGGGTTGTTTTGGGTGGAGTTCAGGGCAGATTGGTAATATAGGATTTTGTCCTGTTTTATTAATGTTTTGACTTTGTTACCTAACTCACAGAATTTCTATCAGAGGGTTTTCTTTGTCTTGCGCCAGTGATTCCTGGCTCTATCTCGGTTTTTCATTTTTGTTCTAGTGGCTTTTTGTAGCCATGGAGAGGACTGGGCTTTAAATCTAGTAAATCTTGTGGGCACATGGGTGTTTAAGACTTTAAGGAGGGTGCTATTGAAAAATTGGACAGCATCATCAAGGTTGAGGTATTTTAGCGGAGTCCAGTTGCAGTTTTTTAGGGCTGAGATGAAGTTGCCAGGGTTAAAGTTTACTTTATTACGTATTTGCTGATAGGTAATGGGTTTAGCCTGATATATGTGTTGTTTGAGTAGGAAAGTTGGGGTTTGATCACAGAGGCTATCCAGTAGCCAGCCAGCTGTGTATGATTGGGAGCTCTTGCTGACTAGTATCCAATCAAGAGTAGAATGCTTGTTGGAATTCTTATTTATTCTGGTGGGTGTATGGATAAGTTGGAAAAAAACATGAATATTTAGATGGTGGGCTGGATGGTGGTTGGAACAGGATAGCCAGTCTATATTAAAATCACCTAATATTATGGTTTCTTGTGGAAGGTGATGATTTACCCAGCTGAGGAGGTTTTCTAGTGGAGGGATATTGTTGTCAGGTGGGAAGTAGCATCCTATTATGTTAATGGTCTTGTCTTGGTTTACTTTTAGGTTGGTATAGATTATTTCTTCTTTGTCAGTTAGGGGTGCTGATAAGTTTAGGATGTGAATATTACTATTCTGTTTATACATTACAGCTACACCACCCCCTTTTTTGTGCAACCAATCTTGTCTTAGGATATTGTAGCCTGAACGGAGAATTTTCTCACTGGTAATGTGAGGTTTGAGACTGGTTTTTGTTAGAATGATAATACCAGGGGAGTATAAGTCTATGGTAGAGTGGAGTTCATGGATTTTATTGGTTATACTTCTGATATTTAGGCTTAAGATAAGGAGGTCAGTTGGTTTCCTATTGGGTGTAATTTGAGGATGGGTGAGTTTGTTAGGCTGCCTATCAGTGGAGGAGTTGTGGGGTCCAGGGTTTGGGTGGATGTCCACACTAAGGGCAAGTATTGTTATGGCTGAGGACGTTAGTTTTAGTAATGAGAGAATTAGTTTAAGTTTTGGGGTAGCTTTTTGTTTGGGTGAAGTGGGTGATAGATAAAGTAGGTAGAGGGATAGTTTGTAAGGCATTAAGGATGCTTTTTGTTTGTGTGGTGGAGGTGATAACTCAAGTGGGTTGTGCATTGGAGTGTATTTGTTGTGAGAGGTGTATGAGTAGTGTGATGGTGTGACATGAGTGGTGGTGACTGTAGTTGTGCAGTGGAAGTTGTTTGGTGGGGTATAATGGTAATTTGGTAAGATGTAATGTGTGCAAGAAGGGTGCATGTAAAGAGTATAGGTAGAGTGTGTAGGATCATGGTACTCAAGGTGGGAGGTTGATGGCAAGCTGGAGGTGTGGTTAGAGATTGGTGTTGCAGGTATGGTTGGTTGTGATTGTAATGGGAGGGATGTCTGGCTAGAATAAGTGGAGGTGTGCTGGGGGTGGGTGGAATATGGGGGCAGGGAAGAGATCAAAGCAAGCGTAGTGAGCAGAGCGGGCAGAAACACTATTTGTTGTACATATCAGCTGGAACCAATGTTTGTTTGTCTTTTCAGCTTTTCCCGGTTAGGGGTTGCCACAGCGGAACTCCAGTCCGCTAAAGATTGGCAGTCGATTTTTATGGTGCTGAGTTGCCAGCCCAACCTTCAGCGAAGGCACGCCCATTCACGCATATCTTTCGGAGGCCAGTCGACTGCGGGGATGACATGCAGACTCCATACATTAGGTACTCCAGCTGAGAATCAAACAGGACAACCTCTTGCTGTGAGGTAACAACGCTACTGCTGTACCACTGCGGATAAATCAGCTGGAACCAATCAATAGGCTAATACAACTCACACACATCACAATTATAGTAGAGGCTTAGGCAGATAAATGTATAAAAAATGGCCTGTGTCTTTAGCATTAAACTGCTGGGTTAGAGTACACTAGCAATGAGACACAGGCTGTAAAGGAAAGTGGAAAGAGAGGTTGAGTGAAAAGAAATGATTCTTGGAAACCTTGAGGCAGGTTGCCAGACCACAGTAGAAACAATGAGTTAAAGTGTGCCTGAAGACAGTGGTGCAGTTAAGAGTAGCAATGCCAAGAGGTAAGAAATTTATGCATGTAATAACAACCTAACACATGCTGCTTTATTAGGTCTGTATAGTTTTGCAGCTCTTGATATTAGCAGTTGCTAAAAAGAGAGAAAAAAGGAGGGATAAAGGTCAGGGGAAAGGGAAGGGGAGTCCAACACTATTTGATTGATTGAGTGAGTGAGCGTGCCACTTGACAAATGAGCACTAAAGTGTTTCACTATAGAAACTTGTCTAGTACAGCAGGAAGATTAATGAAACTAATAGGTCCCCTGCAGGTGAGATGAACGCTTGTATTTCTTGCCACAAGGAAGCTGCAAAGGGGTGGGAGATCCAGTTAAGCAGGGTTAGTCGGGTGTACTCACTGGGAAAAATGTGAACAGCAGCTGTAAGAGGATAAATAAATAAATAAATGTTAGGCCAGGGGTATTAGGAGGGATGTAGGACAGAAGATATATGATCAGTAAGGAAGTGTCTCAGCATAGAAATAGCAGAACTAGACAGGGAGGATAGCAGACAGGGTTGTTAATAAATAGGGCTTAAGGGAATGAAGCAACAGCAAAGATGGGGGGGAGGGGAGAAAGGAAAGAAGGAGGCCCTAGAGAAGGCAGATAGATTAGTACAGCAGAAGTATCAGAAATGAGGCAGAAGTAGAACACAATATATACAGTAAATCATTTTACAAAATGCAATCAATAGGCATTGGTTACTGTAAGCCCTTTAAGGAAGTGTATACAAGGAAAAAAAAAAACACCAGCACAGTACATATCAGTTGACTTGAGAAAAATTAGCCCTACAAGCAAAGCAGCTTAAGTAGACATGAGGCAGTAAGTATACAGCAAGTAAAAACACTTTACAAAATGCACTCTATAATGCATTCTATAGCCACTGCACTCTTCTCTTCAGTTAACATCTCTTTGGCAGTACTCAAACTGTATATATATGTGAAGTATTTTTCATGGAGAAATGGTAAACAAATGAACATACTCTAGTGTTGGCACTTAGTAGTAAATAAGATGTGAAAGGGCTATATAGGTTGAAACATTTTATAAAGGAGGTCTATTTGCAAGAGGAGTTATATAGTTTGTGAGCCTTTGTCTTAGAATACGATGTAGGTTTTAATATCTTGCTTATTTATATGTTGTGCCACTGGCTGTTTGCATAAACAATAAAGGTTTAGTTGTGATATAACAGAAATCAGAACCTGATCCTACTGCTTGCGTTTTGCCCCTGTTTACTACGGCTGTTTTTTGATGGAATATTCATGATGCTTTTGCTGTTGCCATTGAGTTTTGCTTACTTACTAAAGCTTTTGAACTATTAAAGGTGCCTGGTCTTCTGACCATGACAGGACAACTTTTTTGATAATGAAAGTTTACAAACTGGATTACTGAGCTTGTATTGTATTTGACATGCACCTGCAAAAATGGAGGAAGATTGTGAAATACAGCTGTATTTCCTGATCACCTAAAGGACTGGGAATGAAAATGCAATTATATATTTGCTTAATGTTACTAAGAAATACAGCACAAAATAATATATGCATCTCGAATGTTTGTTAAACTAATTTTATCTCAGACCTTAGAAAGACTGTCCAGAGATTTGAGTTTGATTTTTAAGAAGTCTTCTGAAGTTCATTGAATTCTACTTAATCCATTGCTAAGTATGTGACTAAGATAAGATTAGTACAGGAATATAAGTATGTAGACATTTTAGTAAATACATATTGAGAGAGACAAGACTTTGTTGTTGTGTCTTTCGGCTTATCCCGGTTAGGGGTCACCACAGCGGAACTCCGGTCCGCTTATGTTTGGTAGTGGATTTTTACGCGCCGAGTTAGCAGCCCTGACGCACAACCTTCAACGAGGGTGCGCTCATTCACGCATGTCTCCACACAGAAGACACTTTAGCTGAGAATCGAACGGGACGTCTTGCTGTGAGTCGACAATGCTACCGCAGCACCACTACCGCGGGTGAGAGAGACAAGACTGCTTGAGATAAATGATGATCACATAAAACTATTACAGGTGGTATTCATAGTCATTATGCAGATGCATTAAGGTTATCCGTACTGTCTGCAAATTAGTGCATATAGGCCACTTACAGTAACGCACAATGCCCAAGAATAAGAAAAGTGAATGAATACATTATGAGATGCAAATGAGGAATGATATAACCCAGCATATGCTAATGAAGGGTTCTTCTGCCTCTTTGTAATTCATAGTGAAGTTTTCCTGTGTTGCCACACAGACCACACATACATTATATAAAGTGGATTCTCACCAATCCTCTCTACTTTGCAGTGCATGAACATGATGTCACTTGCTTGTAGCCGCACTGTTTTCAGTGAGCTGCTTATCCTGCCTGAGACAAGACTGCTTGCACCTAGTGGCACTAGCCAGCCAAGAAGGTGCAGATACAGGCAGAGGATAACTCACTACAACTTGGATAATCAAGAGATACTTGATAGGATCAGAATGGACAGGGATATTTAAAGGTCTTAGTGAGTATGCATGTATGACCCCCATTATTGTAGTGGAGGAATGCATGGACTTCCTATCCATGTGGATACGAAGGTATGTATAGTCCTCAGTATAGCTGCTACGGGGACCTTCCAGAGACATAATGGGGGGATGGTGGGGATCTCACAGGCTTCTTCCTTGAGGATACTGCAGCAGTTTCTGGATGTACTCTTGGCACATGTGGATCAGTGCATCAATGTCACCTCAGGACTGAGTAGTATTTTCCCCGAGGTACTTGGTGCAATAGACTGTACCCATGCTGTAATTCAGACCCCTTCTGGTCCATGCAATGAGCAGTACTGCAGTAAGAAGGGCCACTATTCCACCAATTTCCAGGTAGTATGTGATGCATGGGGAAGCATCAACAATATCTATGCCCAGCTTCCTAGCAGTACACATGATTCCCATATCTGGCACACTAGCTCAGTCTACCGCCTCTTCCCACATGGGAGGATGCCCAGTGGTTACCTTGTTTGTAAGTGGAAAATATTTTTTCTTTTGTATTTAAATAGTTATTCATGGTAAAATGTATAGCTGAAAACTAAAACACCTTTCCTTTGTTTTGTCTCCCCTCCTCCCTCTCTCTCTGTTTTTTTTTTCACGTGATACTGAATATCCAGTGGAGCCATGACCGATGATGTCAGTAAAAAAAATCCAAGTGGAGCTGCAGATGACACCTACAACTCATTCCTGTCCCAGACCTGTACTCCTATTAACAGGCTATCTGGCCTCCTGAAAAGTTATTTCAGGTGTGTGTATGAGTGTGGGGATGCCCTTCAGTATGACCCAACTACTGCATGTTGCATTCTGTATAGCATGATCATGCACCAGTCTGGTGGTAAAGTGACCCCTGCTGTCACTGCAGCTCCCAGTTCCAGTCCTACTGTGATTAATGATGACCAGCTACTAGCAGTAGTAAGGGACCCATGTAGCAGGCTCGTGCACAGTATGTGACTGCAGTTAATGAGTTTTTTTTTACTTTAGAACAGCTACTCATATGGTTGTTTATACAATTCATGCCTGAGTGCTCATTAACTCCTGTGCTGTGATGTTGTAAGGCATTATATAAGGAATAAGCAAATGTTTCAACTGCTTTGCACAATTAATATGTATACCTGTAAATATCTATCTGTAATGTTATATTACAAAATAAAGCATAAACATACAGTATCTCTACACAGAACTGCATCTTTATGCAAGTATATCAAATATGTGATAATTGTTTGTGTAAATACAAACAGAACAGTTGTATAAGTAAAATAATAATATGTATCTATATATATATATATATATATATATATATATATATATATATATATATATAAATACATAGAAACAAAGTGTCAAAACCACCACAGCGATAAGCATAAACCAAATACTTTAATAAAGCAAAATAAATAGCTATTACACAAATAAAAAGACTGTTACTGAAACGCGTCTTATATATATATATATATATATATATATATATATATATATATATATATATATGTATATATGTAAGTCAAAGATATACATCTGCATGAGTATACTTAAAACTATGTGCTTGTGTATTTATATAGAAAACAAAAAAAGACACATACTTTCATTTAGTACTGCATTAGCTTAGGTTTTACTTAACTGCATGCAATCAGTTTGCATAGGCCAGAAAACTATTTATTGATATAACAATTGTAAAAGATGGTAATTTGTTCCACAATATTAATTGCACATAAAAGATGGCTGAACTCAGTCAGAATGGAGGTTGGGGGGGTGGGGGTGGGGGTTGCAGTGTCAGGTAAATGTCCAGCACATACTTTAGTGAGAAATGACCGGTGTTATTACTTGTGTATACATTTTTAAATCACCCCGTGTATGTTTACAATTCTTAAGAAAGAAAGCTTTCAAAGCACACACTTCTGTACAGATAAGGAAATTAAAATTCCATGACTTGCTACATTTTACTGTGTGTGTGTGTGTGTGTGTGTGTGTGTGTGTGTGTGTGTGTGTGTGTGTGTGTGTGTGTGTGTGCACACCTTCTGTCTGAACACAATTCACAGACTGTTACATGCAAAGCATAATATTTAAAAAAAATCCACCAAAAGTGTATTAATGTGTTTATGATTGGCAGTAAATAGAAGCTTGGCAACGTATAAGAATTCAGATAGTAATACATATGTCAAGAAATGTATACTAAGCAAATACTGCAGTGAATAGAATGCCTTCCAAATAAGTGCTAGTCATATAAGTACTATTAAAGAGAAAACAATGTGAATACAGGTAAGCAAGAATTGCCTTCTGTCTTCTCTTTATAGCTGAGGAGCAGATTGTCTATAACAGGTAACAGCAGCAAAAAAGATAAGTAAGTTGAAGAAGCTGGTAATTATGAATAAAGTCAAACAGTATTCTCTCTTTTTAACTGATTTCATTAATAAGTACAGGGAACCGACTTATGAATCATGGTAGTGAAGCACTAGAGTGCATTCAGTACATCACTGCAACCAAATGTAAAAGGTACCTCAATATATAAATTGCAGTACTCTGTGGTTAACTGATTTTATAAGACGTAAGTATTTATAAAGGGTATTTTCAGTGCAGTATTATCAGGTACAAATATAATCATAATGTTTGTGTGGTCGAGTGCAATATGTAAATCCAAAAGGAACTTGATAACAATATTCTCTCCTGCCAAGTACACATAAGTACTTCCCATAAAATTTCACCCAAAGTCTGCATAATCACCTCTCATACATTCTGACTTCAATAAAGATTTATAAAAATAAACATGTTTTAAAGTAAGAAACTGGATGCTGTGTAACATGATGTGTGAATTTATTGTATGTATTTTCTCTTTTGTCTCTCCACCCCCCTTTTTTTCTCTGTTTTTCTTATTTTAATTATACATTTCCTTGTCTTTTATAGTTTTCTTTCTCTCCCATTTATGTTCATTTTTTATCAATTCAAAAGCCTCTGGAGTGCCCCAAGCATGTACCTCCCAGGTTAGGGAGCACTCACCCTCTGCCCTTCTCTGGACATTCTCACAGGGTCAGGGAGGTGACAGTAGTCCTGCAGGTCCCCTTGCATGTGGCAACCTCTCACTGAATGGGGGTTTTGGGACTTGGTTGAGGGCATTTTAGTGGAAGTTGTGATCAGACAGATTCAGATAGTTCAGGCTTCTCTTCAGTGTGTACAATACATGTTATCCCAATTAGTGCACCACCACAGGTCCCAACCCCATCGACATCAGGGTCCTCCACTGCACCACCCTCTGGTAGTGGAAACATCTGAGGGTTTGTGGACTGGTACGTCTGCTTTCACTTCCTCAGCGCTTCTTCCATCATCCTTTCTCCTACACCCTTTACCTAATTCCTATCCACACTACCCTCTTGTATGAAACATATATAAAATAGTTAAAAAATAAGAGACGAGTGCCCACCAGAAACATAGTGTCCATGCTCTCCCACCTCCTCCAGCACAACCCTCTTAATGTTTTCCTTCTTCAGTTCTCTTTCTTGTTGTGT